>NW_028162367.1:0-46968 GCF_964263955.1 Coregonus lavaretus | reverse complement strand
CATCATAGGTACATGTCAACTATGACAGACAAATTGAGAAAAAAAATCCAGAAAATCACATTGTAGGATTTTTAATGAATTTATTTGCTAATTATGGTGGAAAATAAGTATTTTGTCACCTACAAACAAGCAAGATTTCTGGCTCTCACAGACCTGTAACTTCTTCTTTAAGAGGCTCCTCTGTCCTCCACTCGTTACCTGTATTAATGGCACCTGTTTGAACTTGTTATCAGTATAAAAGAAACCTGTCCACAACCTCAAACAGTCACACTCCAAACTCCACTATGGCCAAGACCAAAGAGCTGTCAAAGGACACCAGAAACAAAATTGTAGACCTGCACCAGGCTGGGAAGACTGAATCTGCAATAGGTAAGCAGCTTGGTTTGAAGAAATCAACCTTGGGAGCAATTATTAGGAAATGGAAGACATACAAGACCACTGATAATCTCCCTCGATCTGGGGCTCCACGCAAGATCTCACCCCGTGGGGTCAAAATGATCACAAGAACGGTGAGCAAAAATCCCAGAACCACACGGGGGGACCTAGTGAATGACCTGCAGAGAGCTGGGACCAAAGTAACAAAGCCTACCATCAGTAACACACTACGCCGCCAGGGACTCAAATCCTGCAGTGCCAGACGTGTCCCCCTGCTTAAGCCAGTACATGTCCAGGCCCGTCTGAAGTTTGCTAGAGTGCATTTGGATGATCCAGAAGAGGATTGGGAGAATGTCATATGGTCAGATGAAACCAAAATAGAACTTTTTGGTAAAAACTCAACTCGTCGTGTTTGGAGGACAAAGAATGCTGAGTTGCATCCAAAGAACACCATACCTACTGTGAAGCATGGGGGTGGAAATATCATGCTTTGGGGCTGTTTTTCTGCAAAGGGACCAGGACGACTGATCCATGTAAAGGAAAGAATGAATGGGGCCATGTATCGTGAGATTTTGAGTGAAAACCTCCTTCCATCAGCAAGGGCATTGAAGATGAAACGTGGCTGGGTCTTTCAGCATGACAATGATCCCAAACACACCGCCCGGGCAACAAAGGAGTGGCTTCGTAAGAAGCATTTCAAGGTCCTGGAGTGGCCTAGCCAGTCTCCAGATCTCAACCCCATAGAAAATCTTTGGAGGGAGTTGAAAGTCCGTGTTGCCCAGCGACTGCCCCAAAACATCACTGCTCTAGAGGAGATCTGCATGGAGGAATGGGCCAAAATACCAGCAACAGTGTGTGAAAACCTTGTGAAGACTTACAGAAAACGTTTGACCTGTGTCATTGCCAACAAAGGGTATATAACAAAGTATTGAGAAACTTTTGTTTTTGACCAAATACCTATTTTCCACCATAATTTGCAAATAAATTCATTAAAAATCCTACAATGTGATTTTCTGTAATTTTTTTTCTCATTTTGTCTGTCATAGTTTACGTGTACCTATGATGAAAATTACAGGCCTCTCTCATCTTTTTAAGTGGGAGAACTTGCACAATTGGTGGCTGACTAAATACTTTTTTTCTTAATTTTTTCTATTTTCTACATTGCAGAATAATAGTGAAGACATCAAAACTATGAAATAACACATATGGAATCATGTAGTAACCAAAAAAAAGTGTTAAACAAATCAAAATATATTTTATATTTGAAATTCTTCAAATATCCACCCTTTGCCTTGATGACAGCTTTGCACACTCTTGGCATTTTCTCAACCAGCTTCACCTGGAATGCTTTTCCAACAGTCTTGAAGGAGTTCCCACATATGCTGAGCACTTGTTGGCTGCTTTTCCTTCACTCTGCGGTCCAACTCATCCCAAACCATCCCAATTGGGTTGAGGTCAGGGGATTGTGGAGGCCAGGTCATCTGATGCAGCACTCCATCACTCTCCTTCTTGGTCAAATAGCCCTTACACAGCCTGGAGGTGTGTTTTGGGTCATTGTCCTGTTGAAAAACAAATTATAGTCCCACTAAGCCCAAACCAGATGGGATGGTGTATCGCTGCAGAATGCTGTGGTAGCCATGCTGGTTAAGTGTGCCATGAATTCTAAATAAACTCTAATGAACTTATCCTCTTGTAGCAGAGGTAACTCTGGGTCTTCCATTCCTGTGGCGGTACTCATGAGAGCCAGTTTCATCATAGCGCTTGATGGTTTTTGCGACTGCACTTGAAGAAACTTTCAAAGACAGTGTCACCAGCAAAGCACCATCACACCTCCTCCTCCATGCTTCACGGTGGGAACCACACATGCAGAGATCATCCGTTCACCTACTCTGCGTCTCACAAAGACACAGCGGTTGGAAACAAAAATCTCAAATTTGGACTCATCAGACCTAGATATAGTCCCTAGATATAGACCTACAGTGAGGGAAAAAAGTATTTGATCCCCTGCTGATTTTGTACGTTTGCCCACTGACAAAGAAATGATCAGTCTATAATTTTTATGGTAGGTTTATTTAAACAGTGAGAGACAGAATAACAACAACAAAATTCTGAAAAACGCATGTCAAAAATGTTCTAAATTGATTTGCATTTTAATGAGGGAAATAAGTATTTGATCCCTCTGCAAAACATGACTTAGTACTTGGTGGCAAAACCCTTGTTGGCAATCACAGAGGTCAGACGTTTCTTGTAGTTGGCCACCAGGTTTGCACACATCTCAGGAGGGATTTTGTCCCACTCCTCTTTGCAGATCTTCTCCAAGTCATTAAGGTTTCGAGGCTGACGTTTGGCAACTCGAACCTTCAGCTCCCTCCACATATTTTCTTTCTATGGGATTAAGGTCTGGAGACTGGCTAGGCCACTCCAGGACCTTAATGTGCTTCTTCTTGAGCCATTCCTTTGTTGCCTTGGCTGTGTGTTTTGGGTCATTGTCATGCTGGAATACCAATCCACAACCCATTTTCAATGCCCTGGCTGAGGGAAGGAGGTTCTCACCCAAGATTTGACGGTACATGGCCCCGTCCATCGTCCCTTTGATGCGGTGAAGTTGTCCTATCCCCTTAGCAGAAAAACACCCCCAAAGCATAATGTTTCCACCTCCATGTTTGACGGTGGGGATGGTGTTCTTGGGGTCATAGGCACCATTCCTCCTCCTCCAAACACGGCGAGTTGAGTTGATGCCAAAGAGCTCGATTTTGGTCTCATCTGACCACAACACTTTCACCCAGTTCTCCTCTGAATCATTCCGATGTTCATTGGCAAACTTCAGACGGGCATGTATATGTGCTTTCTTGAGCAGGGGGACCTTGCGGGCGTTGCAGGATTTCAGTCCTTCACGGCATAGTGTATTACCAATTGTTTTCTTGGTGACTATGGTCCCAGCTGCCTTGAGATCATTGACAAGATCCTCCCGTGTAGTTCTGGGCTGATTCCTCACCGTTCTCATTATCATTGCAACTCCACGAGGTGAGATCTTGCATGGAGCCCCAGGCCGAGGGAGATTGACAGTTCTTTTGTGTTTCTTCCATTTGCGAATAATCGCACCAACTGTTGTCACCTTCTCACCAAGCTGCTTGGCGATGGTCTTGTAGCCCATTCCAGCCTTGTGTAGGTCTACAATCTTGTCCCTGATATCCTTGGAGCGCTCTTTGGTCTTGGCCATGGTGGAGAGTTTGGAATCTGATTGATTGATTGCTTCTGTGGACAGGCGTCTTTTATACAGGTAACAAACTGAGATTAGGAGCACTTCCTTTAAGAGTGTGCTCCTAATCTCAGCTCGTTACCTGTATAAAAGACACCTGGGAGCCAGAAATCTTTCTGATTGAGAGGGGGTCAAATACTTATTTCCCTCATTAAAATGCAAATCAATTTATAACATTTTTGACATGCGTTTTTCTGGATTTTGTTGTTGTTATTCTGTCTCTCACTGTTCAAATAAACCTACCATTAAAATTATAGACTGATCATTTCTTTGTCAGTGGGCAAACGTACAAAATCAGCAGGGGATCAAATACTTTTTTCCCTCACTGTATATATAGTCCCTAGATATATTCCTAGATAGTCCCTAGATATAGTCATTCAAACCGACTGGATGTTAATTCTATTGGGGTCGTTATCATTCAAACTGACTGGCCGTCCATTCAGTTGGCATCGTTGTTAGCCTTCTGGTCGTTCATTCAGTTGTTCGATTAGCATCAGTATTCTGTTCTATTGACATGTCTTTGTGCTGATCCAGAAACAGTGTTCTATTGACATGTCTTTGTACTGATCCAGAAACAGTGTTCTATTGACATGTCTTTGTACTGATCCAGAAACAGTGTTCTATTGACATGTCTTTGTACTGATCCAGAAACAGTATACCGATTCATGAATTCACCACTATCAGACAAGCAGTCTGTCTCTTTCTGACGGTGGAGAGGCAGACGGCAACGCTTGTACAAACCAAATGTTAGGCTGGAAGCAAGGGAATTAATGTCTAGATGCTTTTTACAGTGGAGATCAAGTTAATGAATTGAATTGCCTGGCTGGGCTGATGGGACATTTGGATGCGCAGGGACAGTTTTTTTTTGGTATGGCTTAGAATGCGTCTCAACCAATCACAATGCTTGTTTTGACCAACCCATTTTAGAATTAGCCTTTGTTTTTGATTAAGTCTTACAAACTATTCAATCTCTCTTAGACAACTTAACTTTTTTACTTTTAACATTGTGTTTGTTTTTCATTCCCTTCCTCAGGAGTGTCAACAGTGACAGTCTGGATCTAGAACAGGAGGTCGACCCTCTCAACGTGGATCACTTCTCATGCACCCCTCTGGTGAGACCCTAACCCTAACCCTAACCCTAACCCTAACCCCTAACCCCTAACCCCTAACACCTAACACCTTTTAGATTCAACATTTTGCCACATTTGGTCTTCACCACTGTGCCGTGAAAAACTCATTTATCCATAGTTTTTCCAATATCTGATCATCGGTATCTCTAAGACTGTAGCCTTTATTTTGTCATCAAATCCCAGAAAAAAACGTACTGACTGTCTAGCTTTCATTTCAGCGATTGTTAGCAGGCTAATGTTACTTTTGTTTCTATCTGATTTGAATAGTAGGTTTTTCCAATGTCCTCCTCTCTGTCTCCTGTAGATGTGGGCGTGTGCTCTGGGTCACCAGGCAACAGCTGAGGTTCTGTATGGTTGGAACAGCCAGGCGCTCGGTATCCCCGACTCACTAGGCCGCCTCCCCCTCTCCGTTGCACGCTCCCGCGGACACACAAGCCTCGCCCACACCCTGGAGGACCTACACACACACCGCCCCGACACACACACACCCACACAGGGGGAACAGAGGACCACCCCCACTCCACAACTCCCCCCCTCACCGCTGTCCACCAGCCCTGACACAGGTGAGCCACACACACACTGATGTTCTTTGGTCTATGTGTATTTGAATACTTGTTATTCTCTCTCTGTCTCTGTTGTCTGTCTGTCTGTCTGTCTGTCTGTCTGTCTGTCTCTGTTGTCTGTCTATCTCTGTTGTCTGTCTGTCTGTCTGTCTCTGTTGTCTGTCTCTGTTGTCTGTCTATCTCTGTTGTCTGTCTGTCTGTCTGTCTCTGTTGTCTGTCTCTGTCTGTCTGTCTCTGTTGTCTGTCTGTCTGTCTGTCTCTGTTGTCTGTCTGTCTGTCTGTCTCTGTTGTCTGTCTGTCTCTGTTGTCTGTCTGTCTGTCTGTCTGTCTGTGTTGTCTGTCTATCTCTGTTGTCTGTCTGTCTGTCTGTCTCTGTTGTCTGTCTCTGTCTGTCTGTCTCTGTTGTCTGTCTGTCTGTCTGTCTCTGTTGTCTGTCTGTCTGTCTGTCTCTGTTGTCTGTCTGTCTCTGTTGTCTGTCTGTCTGTCTGTCTCTGTTGTCTGTCTATCTCTGTTGTCTGTCTGTCTGTCTCTGTTGTCTGTCTGTCTCTGTTGTCTGTCTGTCTGTCTGTCTGTCTGTGTCTGTTGTCTCTCTGTCTCCTGTTTGCTCACTCTCTCTTTCTGTCCCCCTCTCTCCCCCAGGTCTGAGTTCTTCCAGTAGTATTCCCTCCCCCTCTCTCTCCCTCCCCTCCCCCTCTCTCTCCCTCCCCTCCCCCTCTCTCAGCTCAGCCTACTCTAGTGGGTCTGTACCCCTGTACAACCCCCCTGACCCTATGGATACCTCCCCCTCCTCCCCCTCTCTCTCCCTGTCCTCCCTCTCCCCTCTATCCCCCTCCTCCCTCCCCCTCTCCCCTCCCTCCCCCTCTCTCTCCCTCCCTCTGCCGGTATGGGGTGAGGCCTGTGGAGGTTGTGAAGCTGGGGACTCTAGTTTGAACGCCGGGCCCAGAGACTCTCTCTTCCTCATGGACTACGAACCAGCCTCTCCCCCCTCCCCTCCCGGACCTCCACACGCACCCCCTCCCCCCTGTCGCTCACACACACACACCTTGGAGGAGCAGGTGAGCTTCAATGAGAACGCGGAGAATGAGGAGGACTTCCTGCCTGCTGAGGTGTTACAGGTCAGACACAGTCCCACCCTAACCCTGACCCTAACCCTAACCCTGACCCTAACCCTAACCCTGACCCTAACCCTAACCCTGACCCTATCCCTAACCCTAATCCTAACCCTGACCCTAACCCTAACCCTAACCCTGATTAACCACACATTAATACACACACAGTCTTGTACACCCTAACCCAGCTAACCTTGTGGGGACACACAATTCAGTCCCATTAAAAATCCTATATTCCCTAACCCTTAACCCTAACCCTAACCTTAACCCTAACCTTAACCTTAACCCAAAAACCTAACCTTAACCCAAAAACCTAACCTTAACCCTAACCCTAGCTCCTAACCTTAACCCTAACCCTAGCTCCTAACCCTAACCCTAGCTCCTAACCCTAGCTCCTAACCCTAACCCTAGCTCCTAACCCTAACCCTAACCCTAGCTCCTAACCCTAGCCCTAACCCTAACCCTAGCTCCTAACCCTAACCCTAGCTCCTAACCCTAACCCTAGCTCCTAACCCTAAACCTTAACCTAATTCTAACCCTAACACTAATTCTAACCTTAACCCTAACTCCTAACCCTAAAACTAACCCTAGCTCCTAACCCTAACCCTTAACCTAATTCTAACCCTAACACTAATTCTAACCTTAACCCTCAACCCCCTAGAAATAGCATTTGACCTTCTGGGTCAAAACATTTCCCCAGTTGTTCAAATTGTTTGTTCGTTTACTATTCTTGTGGGGACTTCTGGTGATTTGAAAAGTCATAGTCAATCAATCAATAATACAGTGAGGGAAAAAAGTATTTGATCCCCTGCTGATTTTGTACGTTTGCCCACTGACAAAGAGATGATCAGTCTATAATTTTAATGGTAGGTTTATTTGAACAGTGAGAGACAGAATAACAACAAGAAAATCCAGAAAAACGCATGTAAAAAATGTTATAAATTGATTTGCATTTTAATGAGGGAAATAAGTATTTGACCCCTCTGCAAAACATGACTTAGTACTTGGTGGCAAAACCCTTGTTGGCAATCACAGAGGTCAGACGTTTCTTGTAGTTGGCCACCAACTAACCCTAACCCTATTCGAATAGAAAGGTTCAGAACTTTTGTGAAACAGCACAGTTGAAAAATATATTGCAAATAGAAATAAAAAATGGATGGTGTTAAGAGAGATGGGAGGAGTTGAGTGGAGCTGAAGGGTGGGATTAAAAACAACATGAGTAAAATGTTTATAGGTTCAGAGCTTTTGTGAAACAGCACAGTTAAAAATATATGGCAAATAGAAATCTACCTGGATTCAGACATACAGTTGAAGTCAGAAGTTTCCATACACCTTAGCCAAATACATTTAAACTCAGTTCATCACATTCCCAGTGGGTCAGAAGTTTACATACACTCAATTAGTATTTGGTAGCATTGCCTTTAAATTGTTTAACTTGGGTCAAACGTTTCGGGTAGCCTTCCACAAGCTTCCCACAATAAATTGGGTGAATTTTGGCCCATTCCTCCTGACAGAGCTGGTGTAACTGAGTCAGGTTTGTAGGCCTCCTTGCTCGCACACCCTTTTTCAGTTCTGCCCATAAATGTTCTATGGTTGAGATGGTGTTCTTCGGCTTGCAAGTTACCCCCTTTTTGCTCCAAACATAACAATGGTCATTATGGCCAAACAGTTCTATTTTTGTTTAATCAGACCAGAGGACATTTCTCCAAAAAGTACGATCTTTGTCCCCATGTGCAGTTGCAAACCGTAGTCTGGCTTTTTTATGGCGGTTTTGGAGCAGTGGCTTCTTCCTTGCTGAGCGGCCTTTCAGGTTATGTCGATATAGGACTCGTTTTACTGTGGATATAGTATTGTATCTGTTTCCTCCAGCATCTTCACAAGGTCCTTTGCTGTTGTTCTGGAGTTTGATTTGCACTTTTCGCACCAAGGTACGTTCATCTCTAAGAGACAGAACGCGTCTCCTTCCTGAGCGGTACGACGGCTGCGTGGTCCCATGGTGTTTATACTTGCGTACTATTGTTTGTACAGATGAACATGGTACCTTCAGGCGTTTGGAAATTGCTCCCAAGGATGAACCAGACTTGTGGAGGTCTACAATTCTTTTTCTGAGGTCTTTGCTGATTTCTTTTGATTTTCCCATGATGTCAAGCAAAGAGGCACTGAGTTTGAAGGTAGGCCTTGAAATACATCCACAGGTACACCTCCAATTGACTCAAATGATGTCAATTAGCCTATCAGAAGCTTCTAAAGCCATGACATCATTTTCTGGAATTTTCCAAGCTGTTTAAAGGCACAGTCAACTTAGTGAATGTAAACTTCTGACCCACTGGAATTGTGATACAGTGAATTATAAGTTAAATAATCTGTCTGTAAACAATTGTTGGAAAAATTACTTGTGTCATGCACAAAGTAGATGTCCTAACCGACTTGCCAAAACTATAGTTTGTTAACAAGAAATGTGTGGAGTGGTTGAAAAACAAGTTTTAATGACTCCAACCTAAGTGTATGTAAACTTCCGACTTCAACTGTAGATGGGAGGGTTGAGGGTTAGGGATTAAAAACAAACAAAAGATAACTATTGTAAAATACATTGTGTCCTCATCAATCTACACACAATACCCCATAATGACAAAGCGAAAACAGGTTTTTATAATTTTTTGCAAATGTATTACAAATAAAAACCAAATACCTTATTTACATAAATATTCAGACCCTTTGCTGTGAGACTCGAAATTGAGCTCAGGTGCATCTTGTTTCCATTGATCATCCTTGAGATGTTTCTACAACTTGATTGGAGTCCACCTGTGGTAAATTCAATTGATTGGACATGATTTGGAAAGGCACACACCTGTCTATATAAGGTCCCACAGTTGACAGTGCAGAAATCAAGCCGTGAGGTCGAAGGAATTGTCCGTAGAGCCCCGAGACAGGATTGTGTCGAGGCAGAGATCTGGGGAAGGGTACCAAAAGAACACAGTGGCCTCCATCATTCTTAAATGGAAGAAGTTTAGAACCACCAAGACTCTTCCTAGAGCTGGCCGCCCGGCCAAACTGAGCAATCGGGGGAGAAGGGCCTTGGTCACGGATGGGCACTCTGACAGAGCTCTAGAGTTCCTCTGTGGAGATGGGAGAACCTTCCAGAAGGACAACCATCTCTACAGCACTCCACCAATCAGGCCTTTATGGTAGAGTGGCCAGACGGAAGCCACTCCTCAGTAAAAGGCACATGACAGCCCGCTTGGAGTTTGCCAAAAGGCACCTAAAGGACTCTCAGACCATGAGAAACAAGATTCTCTGGTCTGATGAAACCATGATTGAACTCTTTGTCCTGAATGCTATGCGTCATGTCTGGAGGAAACCTGGCACCATCCCTACGGTGAAGCATGGTGGTGGCAGCATCACGCTGTGGGGATGTTTTTCAGTGGCAGGGACTGGGAGACTAGTCTGGATCGAAGGAAAGATGAACGGAGCAAAGTTTAGAGAGATCCTTGATGAAAACCTGCTCCAGAGCACTCAGGACCTCAGACTGGGGCGAAGGTTCACCTTCCAACAGGACAACGACCCTAAACACACAGCCAAGACAACGGAGGAGTGGCTTCGGGACAAGTCTCTGAATGTCCTTGAGTGGCCCAGCCAGAGCCCGGACTTGAACCCGATCGAACATCTCTGGAGAGACCTGAAAATAGCTGTGCAGCGATGCTCCCCATCCAACCTGACAGAGCTTGAGAGGATCTGCAGAGAAGAATGGGAGGAACTCTTCAAATACAGGTGTGCCAAGCTTTTAACGTCATACCCAAGAAGACTCGATGCTGTAATCACTGCCAAAGGTGCTTCAACAAAGTACTGAGTAAAGGGTCTTAATACTTATGTAAATGTAATTTTTCTGTTTTTTATTTGTAATAAATTTGCAAAGCTGGAAGTAGAAGCCTAGGTGTTGTTGTCAATTAGTTTACTCCAATTAGGGGAGGGGGGTTAGTGGGAAATATATTTACAAAATCAATAAATATATGGGGGATTGGAAATGATGCAGACAATTACATTGATGTAAGCTACAATCTATCTGCAATATTAAAGCTGATCTACCCCCTAAAAAAAATACAGAAACAAATTATGTTTGTGTTGCAAAACAATGACCTGCTAATGGTCTATCTGTGAATGTCAGACACACACTCCTGATAGCATTTTCTTTTTGCTCCCAGGTTGACATGGCGACGTTAGCGGAACAGATCATCGAGGCGACTCCTGAGCGAATCAAACTTGAGGAATTGTCCAGGGGAGAGGAGTCACCGCTCAGAGAGAGGCGGGACAACATGGCGATACCCGACACCATGCCCTGGTTGGCCACCTACCTGGACACACCCACACACTCCTCTCAATTCAGGTACACACACACACACACACTCACACACACACACACACACACTCCTCTCAATTCAGGTACACACACACACTCCTCTCAATTCAGGTACACACACACACTCACACACACACACACACTCACACACTCACACACACTCACACTCACACACACTCACATACTCACACACTCACACACACACACACTCCTCTCAATTCAGGTACACACACTCACACACACACACACACACTCACACTCACACACTCCTCTCTGTCCAGGTACACACACACACTCACACACACTCACACACACACACACACACACACACACACTACTCTCAATTCAGGTACACACACACACTCACACACACACACACACACACACACACACACACTACTCTCAATTCAGGTACACACACACACACACACACACACTCACACACTCACACACACACACACTCCTCTCAATTCAGGTACACACACACACACACACACTCACACACTCACACACACACACACTCCTCTCAATTCAGGTACACACACACACTCACACACACACACACACACACACACACACACACACACTCTCACCCCTCTCTGTCCAGGAATAACTGCTGTGGAAGTATAGCATTATTTTACTACTCAGTGTCTCTGCTGTTCCTCTGCTAGGTTTACTCCCCCCTCTGTGTATATTGAAGGAGTGTCTCTGCTGTTCCTCTGCTTGGTGTACTCCCCCCTCTGTGTATATTGAAGGAGTGTCTCTGCTGTTCCTCTGCTAGGTGTACTCCCCCCTCTGTGTATATTGAAGGAGTGTCTCTGCTGTTCCTCTGCTAGGTGTACTCCCCCCTCTGTGTATATTGAAGGAGTGTCTCTGCTGTTCCTCTGCTAGGTGTACTCCCCCCTCTGTGTATATTGAAGGAGTGTCTCTGCTGTTCCTCTGCTAGGTGTACTCCCCCCTCTGTGTATATTGAAGGAGTGTCTCTGCTGTTCCTCTGCTAGGTGTACTCCCCCCTCTGTGTATATTGAAGGAGTGTCTCTGCTGTTCCACTGCTAGGTGTACTCCCCCCTCTGTGTATATTGAAGGAGTGTCTCTGCTGTTCCTCTGCTAGGTGTACTCCCCCCTCTGTGTATATTGAAGGAGTGTCTCTGCTGTTCCTCTACTAGGTGTACTCCCCCCTCTGTGTATATTGAAGGAGTGTCTCTGCTGTTCCTCTACTAGGTGTACTCCCCCCTCTGTGTATATTGAAGGAGTGTCTCTGCTGTTCCTCTGCTAGGTGTACTCCCCCCTCTGTGTATATTGAAGGAGTGTCTCTGCTGTTCCTCTACTAGGTGTACTCCCCCATCTGTGTATATTGAAGGAGTGTCTCTGCTGTTCCTCTACTAGGTGTACTCCCCCCTCTGTGTATATTGAAGGAGTGTCTCTGCTGTTCCTCTACTAGGTGTACTCCCCCCTCTGTGTATATTGAAGGAGTGTCTCTGCTGTTCCTCTGCTAGGGGTATTCCCCCCTCTGTGTATATTGAAGGAGTGTCTCTGCTGTTCCTCTACTAGGTGTACTCCCCCCTCTGTGTATATTGAAGGAGTGTCTCTGCTGTTCCTCTACTAGGTGTACTCCCCCCTCGCACCTCAGCTCCCTCCAGAGGCTAAGGCCACCCAGTAGTGTGGCGTGGGCGGAGTTCCTGAATGCCTCGGCCAATGGGAGGATGGAGAGGGACTTTGCTCTGCTGACGCTGACTGACTCTGAGCAGAGAGAACTGTACGAGGCTGCACGCATCATTCAGAACGCCTTCAGACGATACAAGGTACATACATACAGGAACAACGCAGACACATCCAGTGTTGGATTGGTTAATGTTCTCAGCAGGCATAATTGAGCTGATCATCCAGTAACCGTAATGCTGACGTCAAGACAACATAACTACTTTATCTGTCTTTCTGTTCTCTCGGTCCCTCTCTCTCTCCCTCCATCTCAAGTTCAGTTCAGTTTTTACTGATACCCATACCTATGTCAATCAAAGACCCTGAAATCCATATGGGGTCTAGAGAAGTCATATTGTTAGGTCCACTAATCTTCCTTCCAGATATTGACAGCGCTGCCAGAGACGATGACAATCGCTGGAAATATGTTGATGATTTAAATATACTCCATACCTGTACAGTGGATAATGTCTCCAGCCCACAAGCAACTGTCAATAACTACAAGACGATTAGTGGACCTAACAGTGTTCCCTGGAAGTTGCTTTCATTTTCAACAGTGTTCACACATTACTTTCAGCTTTCATTGTTCCCACATTGCTTCCAGCTTTAACAGTGTTCACACATTACTTTCAGCTTTCATTGTTCCCACATTGCTTTCAGCTTTAACGGTGTTCACACATTGCTTTCAGCTTTAACAGTGTTCACACATTGCTTTCAGATGTAACATTGTTCCCACATTGCTTCCAGCTTTAGCATTTTCACACATTGCTTTCATCTTCAACAGTGTTCTCACATTGTTTTCAGCTTCAACAGTGTTCACACATTGCTTTCAGCTTTAACATTGTTCACACATTGCTTTCAGCTTTAGCAGTGTTCACATATTACTTTCAGCTTTCATTGTTCCCACATTGCTTTCAGCTTTAACGGTGTTCACACATTGCTTTCAGCTTTAACGGTGTTCACACATTGCTTTAAGCTTTAACAGTGTTCACACATTGCTTTCAGCTTTAACAGTGTTCCCACAATTCTTTCAGCTTTAAACGTTTTCACACATTGCTTTCATTTTCAACAGTGTTCACACATTCCTTTCAGCTTCAACAGTGTTCACACATTGCTTTTCATTTTCAACAGTGTTCACACATTGCTTTCAGCTTCAACAGTGTTCACACATTGCTTTTCATTTTCAACAGTGTTCTCACATTGTTTTCAGCTTCAACAGTGTTCACACATTGCTTTCAGCTTTAGCAGTGTTCACATATTACTTTCAGCTTTCATTGTTCCCACATTGCTTTCAGCTTTAACGGTGTTCACACATTGCTTTCAGCTTTAACGGTGTTCACACATTGCTTTAAGCTTTAACAGTGTTCACACATTGCTTTAAGCTTTAACACTGTTCACACATTGCTTTCAGCTTTAACATTGTTCACAAATTGCTTTAAGCTTTAACAGTGTTCCCACATTACTTTCAACTTTAACAGTGTTCTCACACTGCTTTCAGCTTTAAGTGTTTCCACAATTCTTTCAGCTTTAAACGTTTTCACACATTGCTTTCATTTTCAACAGTGTTCACACATTCCTTTCATTTTCAACAGTGTTCACACATTGCTTTTCATTTTCAACAGTGTTCACACATTGCTTTCAGCTTCAACAGTGTTCTCACATTGTTTTCAGCTTCAACAGTGTTCACACATTGCTTTCAGCTTTAGCAGTGTTCACATATTACTTTCAGCTTTCATTGTTCCCACATTGCTTTCAGCTTTAACGGTGTTCACACATTGCTTTCAGCTTTAACGGTGTTCACACATTACTTTCAGCTTTCATTGTTCCCACATTGCTTCCAGCTTTAACATTGTTCACACATTACTTTCAGCTTTAGCAGTTTGCACACATTGCTTTCAGCTTCAACAGTGTTCTCACATTACTTTCAGCTTCAACAGTGTTCACACATTGATTTCAGCTTTAGCAGTGTTCAAACATTGCTTTCAGCTTCAACAGTGTTCACACATTGCTTTCAGCTTCAACAGTGTTCACACATTACTTTCAGCTTTAACAGTGTTCACACATTGCTTTCAGCTTTAAGTGTTCCCACATTACTTTCAGCTTTAACAGTGTTCACACATTACTTTCAGCTTTAACAGTGTTCACACATTACTTTCAGCTTTAACAGTGTTCACACATTACTTTCAGCTTTAACAGTGTTCACACATTACTTTCAGCTTTAACAGTGTTCACACATTACTTTCAGCTTTAACAGTGTTCACACATTACTTTCAGCTTTAACAGTGTTCACACATTACTTTCAGCTTTAAGTGTTCACACATTGCTTTCAGCTTCAACAGTGTTCACACATTAATTTCACATTTAAGTGTTCACACATTACTTTTTGCTCTAACAGTGTTCACACATTACTTTCAGCTTTAAGTGTTCATATATTACTTTCAGCTTTAACAGTGTTCACACATTACTTTCAGCTTTAAGTGTTCACACATTGCTCTCAGCTTGAAGTGTTCACACATTACTTTCTGCTTTAAGTGTCCTCACATTACTTTCAGCTTTAAGTGTTCATATATTACTTTCAGCTTTAACAGTGTTCACAAATTGCTTTCAGCTTTAACAGTGTTCACACATTGCTTACAGCTTTAGCAGTTTTCACACATTGCTTTCAGCTTCAACAGTGTTCACACATTGCTTTCAGCTTTAACAGTGATCACACATTGCTTTCAGCTTTAACAGTGTTCACAAATTGCTTTCAGCTTTAAGTGTTCCCATATTACTTTCAACTTTAACAGTGTTCACACATTGCTTTCATTTTCAACTGTGTTCACACATTACTTTCAGCTTTCGTTGTTCCCACATTGCTTCCAGCTTTAACAGTGTTCACACATTAATTTCACATTTAAGTGTTCACACTACTTTTTGCTCTAACAGTGTTCACACATTACTTTAAGCTTTAAGTGTTCATATATTACTTTCAGCTTTAACAGTGTTCACACATTACTTTCAGCTTTAAGTGTTCACACATTGCTCTCAGCTTGAAGTGTTCACACATTACTTTCTGCTTTAACAGTGTCCTCACATTACTTTCAGCTTTAAGTGTTCATATATTACTTTCAGCTTTAACAGTGTTCACAAATTGCTTTCAGCTTTAACAGTGTTCACACATTGCTTACAGCTTTAGCAGTTTTCACACATTGCTTTCAGCTTCAACAGTGTTCACACATTGCTTTCAGCTTTAACAGTGATCACACATTGCTTTCAGCTTTAACAGTGTTCACAAATTGCTTTCAGCTTTAAGTGTTCCCATATTACTTTCAACTTTAACAGTGTTCACACAATGCTTTCAGCTTCAACAGTGTTCACACATTACTTTCATTTTCAACAGTGTTCACACATTGCTTTCATTTTCAACTGTGTTCACACATTACTTTCAGCTTTCATTGTTCCCACATTGCTTCCAGCTTTAACAGTGTTCACACATTACTTTCAGCTTCAACAGTGTTCACACATTACTTTCAGCTTTAGCAGTTTTCACACATTGCTTTCAGCTTAACAGTGTTCACACATTACTTTCAGCTTCAACAGTGTTCACACATTACTTTCAGCTTCAACAGTGTTCACACATTACTTTCAGCTTTAGCAGTGTTCACACATTGCTCTCAGCTTTAACAGTGTTTCCACAATTCTTTCAGCTTTAAACGTTCACACACTGCTTTCAGCTTCAACAGTGTTCACACATTGCTTTCATTTTCAACTGTGTTCACACATTACTTTCAGCTTTCATTGTTCCCACATTGCTTCCAGCTTTAACAGTGTTCACACATTACTTTCAGCTTTCATTGTTTCCACATTGCTTCCAGCTTTAACAGTGTTCACACATTGCTTTCAGCTTTAACATTGTTCACACATTGCTTTCAGCTTCAACAGTGTTCTCACATTGTTTTCAGCTTCAACAGTGTTCACACATGACTTTCAGCTTTAAGTGTTCACACATTACTTTCTGCTTTAACAGTGTTCTCACATTACTTTCAGCTTTAACAGTGTTCACACATTGCTTTCAGCTTAACAGTGTTCACACATTACTTTCAGCTTCAACAGTGTTCACATATTACTTTCAGCTTTAACAGTGTTCACACATTGCTCTCAGCTTTAACAGTGTTTCCACAATTCTTTAGCTTTAAAAGTTCACACACTGCTTTCAGCTTCAACAGTGTTCACACATTGCTTTCATTTTCAACTGTGTTCACACATTACTTTCAGCTTTCATTGTTCCCACATTGCTTCCAGCTTTAAGTGTTCACACATTACTTTCAGCTTTCATTGTTTCCACATTGCTTCCAGCTTTAACAGTGTTCACACATTGCTTTCAGCTTTAACATTGTTCACACATTGCTTTCAGCTTCAACAGTGTTCTCACATTGTTTTCAGCTTCAACAGTGTTCACACATGACTTTCAGCTTTAAGTGTTCACACATTACTTTCTGCTTTAACAGTGTTCTCACATTACTTTCAGCTTTAAGTGTTCACACATTACTTTCAGCTTCAACAGTGTTCACACATTACTTTCATCTTCAACAGTGTTCACACATTACTTTCATCTTTAACAGTGTTCACACATTGCTCTCAGTTTTAAGTGTTCACACATTGCTTTCAGCTTTAACAGTGTTCACACATTACTCTCAGCTTTAACAGTGTTCACACATTACTTTCAGCTTTAACAGTGTTCACACATTACTTTCATCTTTAACAGTGTTCACACATTACTTTCAGCTTTAACAGTGTTCACACATTGCTTTCAGCTTTAACAGTGTTCACACAATACTTTCAGCTTCCAACAGTGTTCACACATTGCTCTCAGCTTTAACAGTGTTCACACATTGCTTTCAGCTTTAACAGTGTTCACACATTGCTCTCAGCTTTAACAGTGTTCACACATTACTTTCAGCTTTAACAGTGTTCACACATTACTTTCAGCTTTAACAGTGTTCACACATTACTTTCAGCTTTAACAGTGTTCACACATTGCTTTCAGCTTTAACAGTGTTCACACAATACTTTCAGCTTCCAACAGTGTTCACACATTGCTCTCAGCTTTAACAGTGTTCACACATTGCTTTCAGCTTTAACAGTGTTCACACATTGCTCTCAGCTTTAACAGTGTTCACACATTACTTTCAGCTTTAACAGTGTTCACACATTGCTTTCAGCTTTAACAGTGTTCACACAATACTTTCAGCTTCCAACAGTGTTCACACATTGCTCTCAGCTTTAACAGTGTTCACACATTGCTTTCAGCTTTAACAGTGTTCACACATTGCTCTCAGCTTTAACAGTGTTCACACATTACTTTCAGCTTTAACAGTGTTCACACATTACTTTCAGCTTTAACAGTGTTCACACATTACTTTCAGCTTTAACAGTGTTCACACATTGCTCTCAGCTTTAACAGTGTTCACACATTACTTTCAGCTTTAACAGTGTTCACACATTGCTCTCAGCTTTAAATGTTCACACATTCCTTTCAGTCAGATAAAGCTGATGTTATTCTTGCTCTCTCCAGGGTCGGAGGTTGAAGGAACAGCAGGATATGGCAGCAGCCGTCATCCAGCGATGCTACAGGAAATACAAGCAGGTAGATACACGCCCCTTTACCCAGCACACACCTCTTCACCTCCAAACCCCAGAGGTCATCACTTTGAAGACCAGCCTGACCTCTAACCTCGGACCGGAGAGGAGGCGGAGTTACTGTCCTGTTGCATGTAGTTGTGACATGCGTGTGTGTGTGGGTCTCTCTCTCTCTCGGTGCCAGCCTACACTAATACTCCTCTCTCTCTTTTCTCTCTCATCTCTTTGTCCTCTCATCTTCCATATCTCTCTTTCTCCACGCCTCCTTCCTTAACTACTTTCTGCTCTCTCCTTCTCTCTCTCTCTCTGATATATCACGCTAGCTAACATGGATAGCACTGAAGGTAACGTGTCGAACCTCTGGTTGTCTCTGCTACAGATAGCTGACTAAATGCTTTGTGTAGATTGTCTCTGCGTCTGGCGTGTGTGGAACCTGTGTGGGTATGTGCTTTAGGCTGGACTGAAAGTAAAAGTGCTGATAGGAGTGTGTGCTGTGTCCTTACATGTCTGTTTATATTTGTACAATAATATATTTGTAGTCCCCGGTAGCTCAGTAGGTAAGAGCTTGCAACGCCAGGGTTGTGGGTTCGTTTCCCACGGGGGGCCAGTATAATAATGTATGCACTCACTAACTGTAAGTCGCTCTGGATAAGAGTGTCTGCTAAATGACTAAAATGGAACAATGTAAGATGTGTAACTCTCTCTTCCCCCCCCTCCCTCCCTCCCTCCCTCCCTCCCTCCCTCCAACTCCCTCCCTCCCTCCCTCCTATCCTCCCTCCCTCCTATCCTCTCTCCTCCCTCCCTCCCTCCCTCCCATCCTCTCTCCTCCCTCCCTCCCTCCCTCCCATCCTCTCTCCTCCCTCCCTTCCTCCCTCCCTCCAACTCCCTCCCTCCCTCATTCCCTCTCTCCAACTCCCTCATTCCCTCCCTCTCTCTCCCCCCCTCATTCCCTCCCCCCCTCATTCCCTCCCTCTCCTCTCCTCTCATCCCCCCCTCATTCCCTCCCTCTCCTCTCCCCAACTACCTCCCTCCCTCCCTCTCCATCCCTCCCTCCCTCTCCATCCCTCCCTCCCTCTCCATCCCTCCCTCCCTCCCTCTCCATCCCTCCCTCCCTCCCTCTCTCTCCCTCCCTCCCTCCCTCTCTCTCCATCCCTCTCCATCCCTCTCTCTCCATCCCTCTCCATCCCTCCCTCCCTCCCTCTCTCTCCATCCCTCCCTCCCTCTCCATCCCTCCCTCCCTCTCCATCCCTCCCTCCCTCCCTCTCTCTCCATCCCTCCCTCCCTCTCCATCCCTCCCTCCCTCTCCACTCATCCCCCCTCTCTCTCTCTCCCCCCCTCTCTCCAACTCCCGCCCTCTCTCCATCTATCCCTCCCTCTACCCCTCTCCTCTCATCCCCCCTCTCTCTCTCCCCCCCTCTCTCCAACTCCCGCCCTCTCTCCATCTATCCCTCCCTCTACCCCTCTCCTCTCATCCCCCTCTCTCCATCCATCCCTCCCGCTCCCCCTCTCCTCTCATCCCCCCCTCCTCCTCTCCTCTCATCCCCCCCTCCTCTCCTCCTCTCATCCCCCCTCTCTCCATCCCCCCCCTCTCTCTCCCCCTCTCTCCATCCACCTCTCTCCATCCACCTCCCCCTCTCCTCTCATCCCCCCTCCCCCTCTCCCCCTCTCTCCATCCCCCCCTCCTCCTCTCCTCTCATCCCCCCCTCCTCTCCTCTGTCAGTATGCTCTGTATAAAAGGATGACTCAGGCAGCGATACTGATCCAGTCTAAGTTCCGTAGTTACTATGAGCAGAAGAAGTTCCAACAGTCTAGACGGGCTGCGGTTCTGATCCAACAGTACTACCGCAGCTATAAGGAGTATGAACGCCTCAAACAGGGACCCAGAGGGTCCGGATCACACAACCCCAAACTCAAGTAGGTGTAACGTGTGGGATCTGAACCCCTGTCTCCGGCTCGAGAAACCAGCATCTTAACCATTAGGCAAAGAGGTGGTTCCCTATTGGTCCAAGAGTAACAGGGATTGTGTAGTGAGAAGAGAGGACAGAGTGTTGCATCTTTAAGATGTCCAGCCCACATGGGATTATAAAACAGTGTATTCACTTTACCTCTACCTACATGTACAGTACCGGTCAAAAGTTTGGACACACCTACTCATTCAAGGGTTTTTCTTTATTTGGTCTATTTTCTACATTGCAGAATAATAGTGAAGACATCAAAACTATGAAATAACACATATGGAATCATGTAGAAACCAAAAAAGTGTTAAACAAATCAAAATATATTTTATATTTGAGATTCTTCAGTAGCCACCCTTTGCCTTGATGACAGCTTTGCACACTCTTGGCATTCTCTCAACCAGCTGTCAATCAGTTGTGTTGTGACAAGGTAGGGGGGTATACAGAAGATAGCCCTATTTGGTAAAAGACCAAGTCCATATTATGGCAAGAACAGCTGAAATAAGCAAAGAGAAACGACAGTCCATCATTACTTTAAGACATGAAGGTCAGTAAATACAGAACATTTCAAGAACTTTGAAAGTTTCTTCAAGTGCAGTCGCAAAAACCAACAAGCACTATGATGAAACTGGCTCTCATGAGGACCACCACAGGAATGGAAGACCCAGAGTTACCTATGCTGCAGAGGATAAGTTCATTAGAGTTACCAGCCTCAGAAATAGCAGCCCAATAAATGCTTCACAGAGTTCAAGTCACAGACAAATCTCAACATCAACTGTTCAGAGAGGACTGTGTGAATCAGGCCTTCATGGTCGAATTGCTGCAAAGAAACCACTACTAAAGGACACCAATAAGAAGAAGAGACCTGCTTGGGCCAAGAAACACGAGCAATGAATCATGTAGTAGCCAAAAAAGTGTTAAACAAATCAAAATATATTTTATATTTGAGATTCTTCAAATAGCCACTCTTTGCCTTGATGACAGCTTTGTACACTCTTGGCATTCTCTCAACCAGCTTCATCTGGAATGCTTTTCCTACAGTCTTGAATGAGTTCCCACATATGCTGAGCACTTGTTGGCTGCTTTTCCTTCACTCTGCGGTCCAACTCATCCCAAACCATCCCAATTGGGTTGAGGTCTGGGGATTGTGGAGGTCAGGTCTTCTGATGCAGCACTCCATCACTCTCCTTCTTGGTCAAATAGCCCTTACACAGCCTGGAGGTGTGTTGGGTCATTGTCCTGTTGAAAAATAAATGATAGTCCCACTAAGACCAAACCAGATGGGATGGCGTATCGCTGCAGAATGCTGTGGTAGCCATGCTGGTTAAGTGTGCCATGAATTCTAAATAAACTCTAATGAACTTATCCTCTGCAGCAGAGGTAACTCTGGGTCTTCCATTCATGTGGCGGTACTCATGAGAGCCAGTTTCATCATAGCGCTTGATGGTTTTTGCGACTGCACTTGAAGAAACTTTCAAAGTTCTTGAAATGTTGCATATTGACTGACCTTCATGTCTTAAAGTAATGATGGACTGTCGTTTCTCTTTGCTTATTTGAGCTGTTCTTGCCATAATATGGACTTCTGTATACCCCCCCCCCCCCCACCTCACCCCACAAATTAGCTTTTAAGAAGGCACACCTGTTAATTGAAATGCATTCCAGGTGACTACCTCATGAAGCTGGTTGAGAGAATGCCAAGAGTGTGTAAAGCTGTCATCAAGGCAAAGGGTGGCTATTTGAAGAATCTCAAATATAAAATATATTTTGATTTGTTTAACACTTTTTTGGTTACTACATGAATCCGTATGTGTTATTTCATAGTTTTGATGTCTTCACTATTATTCTACATTGTATAAATTAAGAAAAACCCTTGAATGAGTATGTGTCCAAACTTTTGACTGGTAGTTTTCATATTACCTCAATTACCTCGACTAACCTGTGCCCCCGCACATTGATTCTGTATCGGTACCCCCTGTACAGTCGTGGTCAAAGGTTTTGAGAATGACACAAATACTAATTTTCACAAAGTCTGCTGCCTCAGTTTTGATGATGGCAATTTGCATATACGCCAGAATGTCATGAAGAGTGATCAGATGAATTGCAATTAATTGCAAAGTCCCTCTTTGCCATGAAAATGAACTTAATCCCCAAAAAACATTTCCGCTGCATTTCAGCCCTGCCACAAAAGGACCAGCTGACATCATGTCAGTGATTCTCTCGTTAACACAGGTGAGAGTGTTGACGAGGGTGGTGCTTGAAATCATTGTTCTTCCTCTGTTAACCATGGTTACCTGCAAGGAAACACGTGCCATCATCATTGCTTTGCACAAAAAGGGCTTCACAGGCAAGGATATTGCTGCTAGTAAGATTGCACCTAAATCAACCATTTATCAAATCATCAAGAACTTCAAGGAGAGAGGTTCAATTGTTGTGAAGAAGGCGTCAGGGCGCCCAAGAAAGTCCAGCAAGCGCCAGGACCGTCTCCTAAAGTTGATTCAGCTGCGTGATCGGGGCACCACCAGTGCAGAGCTTGCTCAGGAATGGCAGCAGGCAGGTGCGAGTGCATCTGCACGCACAGTGAGGCAAAGACTTTTGGAGGATGGCCTGGTGTCAAGAAGGGCAGCAAAGAAGCCACTTCTCTCCAGGAAAAACATCAGGGATAGACTGATATTCTGCAAAAGTTACAGGGATTGGACTGCTGACGACTGGGGTAGAGTCATTTTCTTTGATGAATCCCCTTTTCTGATTTTTTGGGGCATCCGAAAAACACCTTGTCCAGAGAAGACAAGGTGAGCGCTACCATCAGTCCTGTGTCATGCCAACAGTAAAGCATCCTGAGACCATTCATGTGTGGGGTTGCTTCTCAGCCAAGGGAGTGGGCTCACTCACAATTTTGCCTAAGAACACAGCCATGAATAAAGAATGGTACCAACACATCCTCCGAGAGCAACTTCTCCCAACCATCCAAGAACAGTTTGGTGACGACCAATGCCTTTTCCAGCATGATGGAGCACCTTGCCATAAGGCAAAAGTGATAACTAAGTGGCTCGGGGAACAAAACATCGACATTTTGGGTCCATGGCCAGGAAACTCCACAGACCTTAATCCCATTGAGAACTTGTGGTCAATCCTCAAGAGGTGGGTGGACAAACAAAAACCCACAAATTGTGACAAACTCCAAGCATTGATTATGCAAGAATGGGCTGCCATCAGTTAATTGACAGCATGCCAGGGTGGATTGCAGAGTTCTTGAAAAAGAAGGGTCAACACTACAAATATTGACTCTTTGTCAATAAAAGCCTTTGACACTTATGGAATGCTTGTAATTATACTTCAGTATACCATAGTAACATCTGACAAAAATATCTAAAAACACTGAAGCAGCGAACTTTGTAAAGACCAATACTTGTGTCATTCTCAAAACTTTTGACCACGACTGTATATAGCCTCCCTACTGTTATTTTATTTTAATGCTGCTCTTTAATTATTTTTGATTTAGATTTTTTACTTATCTATTATTTACTAAACACTTATTTTTCTTAAAACTGTATTGTTGGTTAAGGGCTTGTCAGTAAGCATTTCACTGTAATATTCGGCGCATGTGACAAATACAATTTGATTTGATTTGATTTGAGATGTCCAGCCCACATGACAGCGAAAGGTTGTATAATTGACCTTTTGTATAAAATGTTTTATATAAAATGTCTTAAATATCAAATGTATTTATTCGTCCTAATGTCTTTCTCTCACTCCATTTAGGGGTTCCTTCCTGACTAAGAAGCAGGACCAGGCTGCCAGGAAGATCATGAGGTTCCTACGACGATGCCGACACCGGTCAGTGACCTCACAGTGATGTCACTGTTA
This sequence comes from Coregonus lavaretus, assembly GCF_964263955.1. Classification (NCBI taxonomy): domain Eukaryota; kingdom Metazoa; phylum Chordata; class Actinopteri; order Salmoniformes; family Salmonidae; genus Coregonus; species Coregonus lavaretus. The sequence goes on along the minus strand of NW_028162367.1, from coordinate 23,039 downwards.
TCAGAGAGAAATCATTGTTGGGAATTCTGAATGTAGACACTTTTTAACGTTACTGAACGTTTTCTCTCTCTTCTCCCTCTTTCTGTCTCTCTTCCATTCCTCTCTCTTCCCTTTTCCCTCTCTCTCCCCCCTCTTCCCTCTCTCTCCCCCCTCTTCCCTCTCTCTCCCCCCTCTTCCCGCCTTCCAGGATTAAGGAGTTGAAACAGACTAAGGAGTTAGAGAGGAGAGGGCTTACCACCTAACTATCTCCTCCTTCATCCTGCCACTCGCCACAGGAGAGAGGAGGAGAGAGAGACGCCTGTCCTCCCTCCCTCATCACCCCATCGATCTGCATGCCTCTGTCCTCCTTCTCTTCTTCCCTTTCTCATGATGATGTCACGCTACTTCTGCAAGAATGCAAAACAGCGACGGTATGGAGAGACGACGGAGAGAGAGATTCAGTTAAAAAGGGAGAGAGACTCCTGCCTTATCCCCCTGTTCCGCTGCGGAGAGGAGAGAGAACTGGCTGAAGCTGTTTATTCCTTTATTTGAACATATTTTTTCTATCTGTTTCTAGGCAAAACAAGACAACTGCAGCTTCTAACTGAATGTATGGAACGTAAATATATATATTCTACAGATATGAAATACTACATGTCACTGCTTTAGTGTTATTTATGGGGCAGGTATTGTACGTGTATGTGTGTATATAAAGCTATAGCCACAGACAGTAGGACTGAACAGAACACTTTAACTAAAGTCTTAAAACAGAGAGATATCCTGATCCTAACTAACCACCTTTACACACAACTAGGTAGGTTAGTATAGAACCAGTATAGATCCAGACCACCTAGAGAGAAACCACCTCATGTTAGTGTAGATGGAACCAGAACCAGTATAGATCCAGACCACCTAGAGAGAAACCACCTCATGTTAGTGTAGATGGAACCAGAACCAGTATAGATCCAGACCACCTAGAGAGAAACCACCTCATGTTAGTGTAGATGGAACCAGAACCAGTATAGATCCAGACCACCTAGAGAGAAACCACCTCATGTTAGTGTAGATGGAACCAGAACCAGTATAGATCCAGACCACCTAGAGAGAAACCACCTCATGTTAGTGTAGATGGAACCAGAACCAGTATAGATCTAGACCACATAGAGAGAAACCACCTCATGTTAGTGTAGATGGAACCAGAACCAGTATAGATCTAGACCACCTAGAGAGAAACCACCTCATGTTAGTGTAGATGGAACCAGAACCAGTATAGATCCAGACCACCTAGAGAGAAACCACCTCATGTTAGTGTAGATGGAACCAGAACCAGTATAGATCCAGACCACCTAGAGAGAAACCACCAGGTGTCCCAAAGTCTTAAAGAATCCAACCAATCAACTGAGTGAAACCACTGAACCAGGTTTTAACACTATTACCTGCAACTGAGACTGAGACCGTTTTAATGACAGGAAGGTTTCAGGCTGTGTTGTAGGAGCATTAGTGGTTGGTTGCTGTAACGTTGCAGGGTGGTTGTAGGAAGGTTTGGTCTGCGAGAGACAGTAAACGTCCTCATCCTTTACACTGTCAGGGGTTAGAGGTTAGCGGTTAGAGGTCAGGGGTTAGAGGTTAGAGGTCAGGGGTTAGAGGTTAGCGGTCAGGGGTTAGAGGTCAGGGGTTAGAGGTTAGCGGTTAGAGGTTAGAGGTTAGGGGTTAGGGGTTAGAGGTTAGGGGTTAGAGGTTAGCGGTTAGAGGTTAGAGGTTAGAGGTTAGGGGTTAGAGGCTAGCGGTCAGGGGTTAGAGGTTAGCGGTCAGGGGTTAGAGGTTAGCGGTCAGGGGTTAGAGGTTAGCGGTTAGCGGTTAGAGGTTAGCGGTCAGGGGTTAGAGGCTAGCGGTCAGGGGTTAGAGGTTAGCGGTCAGGGGTTAGAGGTTAGCGGTCAGGGGTTAGAGGCTAGCGGTTAGCGGTTAGAGGTTAGCGGTCAGGGGTTAGAGGCTAGCGGTTAGAGGTTAGGGGTTAGCGGTCAGGGGTTAGAGGTTAGCGGTCAGGGGTTAGAGGTTAGCGGTTAGCGGTTAGCGGTCAGGGGTTAGAGGCTAGCGGTCAGGGGTTAGAGGTTAGCGGTCAGGGGTTAGAGGTTAGCGGTCAGGGGTTAGAGGTTAGCGGTCAGGGGTTAGAGGTTAGCGGTTAGGGGTTAGAGGTTAGCGGTTAGCGGTTAGCGGTCAGGGGTTAGAGGCTAGCGGTCAGGGGTTAGAGGTTAGCGGTCAGGGGTTAGAGGTTAGCGGTTAGAGGTTAGCGGTCAGGGGTTAGAGGTTAGCGGTCAGGGGTTAGAGGTTAGCGGTTAGCGGTTAGAGGTTAGCGGTCAGGGGTTAGAGGTTAGCGGTCAGGGGTTAGAGGTTAGCGGTCAGGGGTTAGAGGTTAGCGGTCAGGGGTTAGCGGTCAGGGGTTAGAGGTTAGCGGTTAGAGGCTAGCGGTCAGGGGTTAGAGGTTAGCGGTCAGGGGTTAGAGGTTAGAGGTTAGCGGTCAGGGGTTAGAGGCTAGCGGTCAGGGGTTAGAGGTTAGCGGTCAGGGGTTAGAGGTTAGCGGTCAGGGGTTAGAGGTTAGAGGTTAGCGGTCAGGGGTTAGAGGTTAGCGGTCAGGGGTTAGCGGTCAGGGGTTAGAGGTTAGCGGTCAGGGGTTAGAGGTTAGCGGTTAGAGGCTAGCGGTCAGGGGTTAGAGGTTAGAGGTTAGCGGTTAGAGGTTAGCGGTTAGCGGTCAGGGGTTAGAGGCTAGCGGTCAGGGGTTAGAGGTTAGCGGTCAGGGGTTAGAGGTTAGCGGTCAGGGGTTAGAGGTCAGGGGTTAGAGGTTAGCGGTTAGAGGTTAGCGGTCAGGGGTTAGAGGCTAGCGGTCAGCGGTTAGAGGTTAGCGGTCAGCGGTTAGAGGCTAGCGGTCAGGGGTTAGAGGTTAGCGGTCAGGGGTTAGAGGCTAGCGGTCAGGGGTTAGAGGTTAGCGGTCAGGGGTTAGAGGCTAGCGGTCAGGGGTTAGAGGTTAGCGGTCAGGGGTTAGAGGCTAGCGGTCAGCGGTTAGAGGTTAGCGGTCAGCGGTTAGAGGCTAGCGGTCAGGGGTTAGAGGTTAGCGGTCAGGGGTTAGAGGTTAGCGGTCAGGGGCTAGAGGTCAGGGGTTAGAGGTTAGCGGTCAGGGGTTAGAGGCTAGCGGTCAGCAGTTAGAGGCTAGCGGTCAGGGGTTAGAGGTTAGCGGTCAGGGGTTAGAGGTTAGCGGTCAGGGGCTAGAGGTCAGGGGTTAGAGGTTAGCGGTCAGGGGTTAGAGGTTAGCGGTCAGGGGTTAGAGGTTAGCGGTCAGGGGTTAGAGGTTAGCGGTCAGGGGTTAGAGGTTAGAGGTCAGGGGTTAGAGGTTAGCGGTCAGGGGTTAGAGGTTAGCGGTCAGGGGTTAGAGGTTAGCGGTCAGGGGTTAGAGGTCAGGGGTTAGAGGTTAGCGGTTAGAGGTTAGGGATTGAGCACAATAATCAGAAGATTAAATATTTTCGGGGGTGGTTCGGGGGTGGTTCGGGGGTGGTTCGGGGTGGTTCGGGGGTGGTTCTGGGGTGGTTCGGGGGTGGTTCGGGGTGGTTCGGGTGTGGTTCTGGGGTGGTTCGGGGGTGGTTCGGGTGTGGTTCTGGGGTGGTTCGGTAAGATACCAATGCTTATGAGATTACTATATTCATCACTCTGTCCTTTATGAGATCTTTCTGCTTGCATCCCAAATGGTACCGTCTTCACTATGTAGCGCACTACCCATAGGGCTCTGGTCTAAAGTAGTGCACTATATAGGGAGTAGGGTGCTATTTGGGGCACAGGTTTACTTTATTAATGCTATATTGTAGTGGAGCCTATATAGTAGTGCATTACCGAATAAATATTATTTTATTATACTACTTTACAAATGACTAGGGGTTATGGCACCCTATTCACTATATAGTGCACTACTTTAACCAGAGCTTTTTATAAATAGGGAATAGTGTGCTGCCGTGGTTTCACATTGTTTTACTATTGGCGTGTCCCAAACAGCACCCTAGTCACTATGTAGTGCACTGCGTAGAGAATAGGGGATGTGGTGTGGGACGTACCTATGAGATTATTATCTGGTGTGTTATATTCATATATTATACGACGGAGTAGATTTCTTTTGCATGAGTTTGTAACGGTTTTTACATTTTCAAAACTTTTCAAAAATATGAACTATATAAAAAATAAAAAATAAACGTGTCTATTTTTCTGTTTTTTTCTCTTGGTGTTTGAGTATTAAATGTTTAATTTATGAATATGATGATTATTCTAATTTAAGAGATTTATTGATCTGTGATTTGATACGCCCCAAATGGCACCATATTCCCTATAGAGTACACTACTTTAGACCAGAGCCCTATGACACCCTATTCCCTATATAGTGCACTACTTTAGACCAGAGCCCTATGACACCCTATTCCCTATATAGTGCACTACTTTAGACCAGAGCCCTATGACACCCTATTCCCTATATAGTGCACTACTTTAGACCAGGGCCCTATGACACCCTATTCCCTATATAGTGCACTACTTTAGACCAGAGCCCTATGACACCCTATTCCCTATATAGTGCACTACTTTAGACCAGAGCCCTATGACACCCTATTCCCTATATAGTGCACTACTTTAGACCAGAGCCCTATGACACCCTATTCCCTATATAGTACACTACTTTAGACCAGAGCCCTATGACACCCTATTCCCTATATAGTACACTACTTTAGACCAGAGCCCTATGACACCCTATTCCCTATATAGTGCACTACTTTAGACCAGGGCCCTATGACACCCTATTCCCTATATAGTGCACTACTTTAGACCAGAGCCCTATGACACCCTATTCCCTATATAGTGCACTACTTTAGACCAGAGCCCTATGACACCCTATTCCCTATATAGTACACTACTTTAGACCAGAGCCCTATGACACCCTATTCCCTATGTAGTACACTACTTTAGACCAGAGCCCTATGACACCCTATTCCCTATATAGTGCACTACTTTAGACCAGAGCCCTATGACACCCTATTCCCTATATAGTGCACTACTTTAGACCAGGGCCCTATGACACCCTATTCCCTATATAGTGCACTACTTTAGACCAGGGCCCTATGACACCCTATTCCCTATATAGTGCACTACTTTAGACCAGAGCCCTATGACACCATATTCCCTATATAGTGCACTACTTTAGACCAGGGCCCATAGGGATGTGGCTAAATGTAGTGCACTATAGAGGAAAAAGGGTGCCATTTGGGAAGCGATGTTTTGTTTCTACTTCCTGTCACTTTGTACATTTGGGTTTCCTTGGCGATGCTCTTTTACGACAGCGGTTGTCACAACGACAACACTGTTGTTTTATCTATTTCATAACGACACCATTGGAACTGAATAAACTATAAACCCTCAAAATGGGTGTGGGTCGTTGCTCTGTCACTGTGTGTGTGTGTGTGTGTGTGTGTATCTGCCACTGTGTGTGTGTGTGTGTGTGTGATACTGTGAACCATCAGATCCTCCTCTCCACCCTCTCCGAGCTGGGCATCTCCGGCGCGGCTCACTCTTGGATTGCGTCCTACCTGACCGGTCGCTCCTACCAAGTGGCGTGGCGAGAAGCTGTCTCCGCACCACGTGCTCTCACCACTGGTGTCCCCCAGGGCTCAGTTCTAGGCCCTCTCCTTTTCTCCCTATACACCAAGTCACTTGGCTCTGTCATATCCTCACATGGCCTCTCCTATCATTGCTACGCTGACGATACACAACTAATCTTCTCCTTCCCCCTTCTGATAACCAGGTTGCGAATCGCATCTCTGCATGTCTGGCAGACATATCAGTATGGATGACGGATCACCACCTCAAGCTGAACCCTGGCAAGACGGAGCTGCTCTTCCTCCCGGGGAAGGACTGCCCGTTCCATGATCTCGCCATCACGGTTGACAACTCCGCTGTGTCCTCCTCCCAGAGTGCGAAGAGCCTAGGCGTGACCCTGGACAACACCCTGTCGTTCTCCGCTAACATCAAGGCGGTGACCCGATCCTGTAGGTTCATGCTCTACAACATTCGGAGAGTACGACCCTGCCTTACACAGGAAGCGGCACAGGTCCTAATCCAGGCACTTGTCATCTCCCGTCTGGATTACTGCAACTCACTGTTGGCTGGGCTCCCTGCCTGTGCCATTAAACCCCTACAACTCATCCAGAATGCCGCAGCCCGTCTGGTGTTCAACCTTCCCAAGTTCTCTCACGTCACCCCGCTCCTCCGCACACTCCACTGGCTTCCAGTTGAAGCTCGCATCTGCTACAAGACCATGGTGCTTGCCTATGGAGCAGTGAGGGGAACGGCACCTCCGTACCTTCAGGCTCTGATCAGTCCCTACACCCAAGCGAGGGCACTGCGTTCATCCACCTCTGGCCTGCTGGCTCCCCTACCTCTGCGGAAGCATAGTTCCCGCTCAGCCCAGTCAAAACTGTTCGCTGCTCTGGCACCCCAATGGTGGAACAAGCTCCCTCACGACGCCAGGACAGCGGAGTCACTCACCACCTTCCGGAGACATTTGAAACCCCACCTCTTTAAGGAATACCTGGGATAGGATAAAGTAATCCTTCAAACCCCCAGCCCCCCCCCCCCCCCCTTACTCACTCAATATATTCTGCTCTATTTACTCTGATTCGAAAATGCTAATTAGCATCAAAGTAGATGTCATGCAAAACTACAAATCCCAGCAAGCTCCTGCACGTCATCTCTAGCTGACACCTTTGCTAACAGGTATTGTGTCAATTTAAAACTTGCACAAGACTGTTCACAGAATTGTCCATGTAAAGAAATGTAGCCAATTTATTCATTACTACATTTAGCTAACATTAGAGGATGGTGGGGTTGAAAAGTAATAAAGGGGAATATATATATAAAAAATAAAAATAAAACATGGGGGATTGGAAGTGATGCAGACAATTACATTGATAGAAGATACAATCTATCTGCAATATTAAGCTGATCCATTCCCCCCCCAAGAAAAAAATAAAATAATAATAATAATAATAATTAAAAAAATATATATATAAAAAAACAAAAAACATTAGATAGTTAATCCAGAGATTAATTTTTGTAACCTTTTTTTAAAGGGATAGATCAGCTTTAATATTGTAGATAGATTGGAACTTCCAATCCCCCATATATTTTTTTAGCAAATATATATACAGTGGGGAGAACAAGTATTTGATACACTGCCGATTTTGCAGGTTTTCCTACTTACAAAGCATATAGAGGTCTGTCATTTTTATCATAGGTACACTTCAACTGTGAGAGACGGAAGTAATTAATTTGCATTTTATTGCATGACATAAGTATTTGATACATCAGAAAAGCAGAACTTAATATTTGGTACAGAAACATTTGTTGGCAATTACAGAGATCATACGTTTCCTGTAGGTCTTGACCAGGTTTGCACACACTGCAGCAGGGATTTTGGCCCACTCCTCCATACAGACCTTCTCCAGATCCTTCAGGTTTCGGGGCTATCGCTGGGCAATACGGACTTTCAGCTCCCTCTAAAGATTTTCTATCAAATACTTACAGTGGGGAAAAAAAGTATTTAGTCAGCCACCAATTGTGCATGTTCTCCCACTTAAAAAGATGAGAGAGGCCTGTAATTTTCATCATAGGTACACGTCAACTATGACAGACAAAATGAGGAAAAAAAATCCAGAAAATCACATTGTAGGATTTTTAATGAATTTATTTGCAAATTATGGTGGAAAATAAGTATTTGGTCAATAACAAAAAGTTTCTCAATACTTTGTTATATACCATTTTTTGGCAATGACACAGGTCAAATGTTTTCTGTAAGTCTTCACAAGGTTTTCACACACTGTTGCTGGTATTTTGGCCCATTCCTCCATGCAGATCTCCTCTAGAGCAGTGATGTGTTGGGGCTGTCACTGGGCAACACAGACTTTCAACTCCCTCCAAAGATTTTCTATGGGGTTGAGATCTGGAGACTGGCTAGGCCACTCCAGGACCTTGAAATGCTTCTTACGAAGCCACTCCTTCGTTGCCCGGGCGGTGTGTTTGGGATCATTGTCATGCTGAAAGACCCAGCCACGTTTCATCTTCAATGCCCTTGCTGATGGAAGGAGGTTTTCACTCAAAATCTCACGATACATGGCCCCATTCATTCTTTCCTTTACACAGATCAGTTGTCCTGGTCCCTTTGCAGAAAAACAGCCCCAAAGCATGATGTTTCCACCCCCATGCTTCACAGTAGGTATGGTGTTCTTTGGATGCAACTCAGCATTCTTTGTCCTCCAAACACGACAAGTTGAGTTTTTACCAAAAAGTTCTATTTTGGTTTCATCTGACCATATGACATTCTCCCAATCCTCTTCTGGATCATCCAAATGCACTCTAGCAAACTTCAGACGGGCCTGGACATGTACTGGCTTAAGCAGGGGGACACGTCTGGCACTGCAGGATTTGAGTCCCTGGCGGCGTAGTGTGTTACTGATGGTAGGCTTTGTTAGTTTGGTCCCAGCTCTCTGCAGGTCATTCACTAGGTCCCCCCGTGTGGTTCTGGGATTTTTGCTCACCGTTCTTGTGATCATTTTGACCCCACGGGGTGAGATCTTGCATGGAGCCCCAGATCGAGGGAGATTATCAGTGGTCTTGTATGTCTTCCATTTCCTAATAATTGCTCCCACAGTTGATTTATTCAAACCAAGCTGCTTACTTATTGCAGATTCAGTCTTCCCAGCCTGGTGCAGGTCTACAATTTTGTTTCTGGTGTCCTTTGACAGCTCTTTGGTCTTGGCCATAGTGGAGTTTGGAGTGTGACTGTTTGAGGTTGTGGACAGGTGTCTTTTATACTGATAACACGTTCAAACAGGTGCCATTAATACAGGTAACGAGTGGAGGACAGAGGAGCCTCTTAAAGAAGAAGTTACAGGTCTGTGAGAGCCAGAAATCGTGCTTGTTTGTAGGTGACCAAATACTTATTTTCCACCATAATTTGCAAATAAACTCATAAAAAATCCTACAATGTGATTTTCTGGATTTTTTTTCCTCAATTTGTCTGTCATAGTTGACGTGTACCTATGATGAAAATTACAGGCCTCTCTCATCTTTTTAAGTTGGAGAACTTGCACAATTGGTGGCTGACTAAATACTTTTTTCCCCCACTGTATGTCATGCAATAAAATGCAAATTAATTACTTAAAAATCATACAATATGATTTTCTGGATTTTTGTTTTGTTCACAGTTGAAGTGTACCTATGATAAAAATTACAGACCTCTACATGCTTTGTAAGTAGGAAAACCTGCAAAATCGGCAGTGTATCAAATACTTGTTCTCCCCACTGTATATACACTACAGTTCAAAAGTTTGGGGTCACTTAGAAATGTCCTTGTTTTCCATGAAAACATACATGAAATGAGTTTGAATAGGAAATATAGGAAATGTAGTCAATGACAAGGTTAGAAATAATGATTTTTTATTGAAATAATAATTGTGTCCTTCAAACTTTGCTTTCGTCAAAGAATCCTCCATTTGCAGCAATTACAGCCTTACAGACCTTTGGCATTCTAGTTATCAATTTGTTGAGGTAATCTGAAGAGATTTCACCCCATGCTTCCTGAAGCACCTCCCACAAGTTGGATTGGCTTGATGGGCACTTCTTAAGTATCATACGGTCAAGCTGCTCCCACAACAGCTCAATAGGGTTGAGATCCGGTGACTGTGCTGGCCACTCCATTATAGACAGAATACCAGCTGACTGCTTCTTCCCTAAATAGTTATTGCATAGTTTGGAGCTGTGCTTTGGGTCATTGTCCTGTTGTAGGAGGAAATTGGCTCCAATCAAGCGCCATCCACAGGGTATGGCATGGCGTTGCAAAATGGAGTGATAGCCTTCCTTCTTCAAGATCCCTTTTACCCTGTACAAATCTCCCACTTTACCACCACCAAAGCACCGGGTCCTCCCACTCCTCTTTCTATTCTGGTTAGAGCCAGTTTGCGCTGTTCTGTGAAGGAAGTAGTACACAGCGTTGTACGAGATCTTCAGTTTCTTGGCAGTTTCTCACATGGAATAGCCTTCATTTCTCAGAACAAGAATAGACTGACGAGTTTCAGAAGAAAGTTTCTGGCCATTTTTATTCTGTAATCGAACCCACAATTGCTGATGCTGATGCTCCAGATACTCAACTAGTCTCAAGAAGGTCAGTTTTATTGCTTCTTTAATCAGCACAACAGTTTTCAGCTGTGCTAACATAATTGCAAAAGGGTTTTCTAATGATAAATTAGCCTTTTAAAATGATAAACTTGGATTAGCAAACACAACGTGCCATTGGAACACAGGACTGATGGTTGCTGATAATGGGCCTCTGTACGCCTATGTAGATATTCCATAAAAAATCAGCCGTTTCCAGCTACAATAGCCATTTACAACATTAATGTCTACACTGTATTTCTGATCAATTTGATGTTATTTTAATGGACAAAAAAATTGCTTTTCTTTGGAAAACCAGTGACCCCAAACGTTTGAACGGTAGTGTATGTATACATATACATACATACAAATGTAAATACATACAGTACCAGTCAAAGGTTTGGACACACCTACTCATTCAAGGGTTTTTCTTTATTTTTACTATTTTTTACATTGTAGAATAATAGTGAAGACATCAAAACTATGAAATAACACATGGAATTATGAGGTAACCAAAAAAGTGTTAAACAAATCAAACTATATTTTATATTTGAGATTCTTCAAAGTAGCCACCCTTTGCCTTGATGACAGCTTTGTATACACTAAGCATTCTCTCAACCAGCTTCACCTGGAATGCTTTTCCAACAGTCTTGAAGGAGTTCCCACATATGCTGAGCACTTGTTGGCTGCTTTTCCTTCACGCTGTCGTCCAACTCATCCCAAACCACCTCAATTGGGTTGAGGTCGGGGGATTGTGGAGGCCAGGTCATCTGATGCAGCACTCCATCACTCTCCTTCTTGGTAAAATAGCCCTTACCCAGCCTGGAGGTGTGTTGGGTCATTGTCCTGTTGAAAAACAAATGATAGTCCCACTAAGCCCAAACCAGATGGGATGGCGTATCGCTGCAGAATGCTGTGGTAGCCATGCTGGTTAAGTGTGCCTTGAATTCTAAATAAATTACAGTGTCACCAGCAAAGCACCCCCACACCATAACACCTCCTCCTCCATGCTTTACGGATGGAAATACACATGCGGAGATCATCCATTCACCCACACCGCGTCTCACAAAGACACAGCGGTTGGAACCAAAAATATCCAATTTGGACTCCAGACCAAAGGACACATTTCCACTGGTCTAATGTCCATTGCTCGTGTTTCTTGGCCCAAGCAGGTCTCTTCTTCTTATTGGTGTCCTTTAGTAGTGGTTTCTTTGCAGCAATTCGACCATGAAGGCCTGATTCACGCAGTCCCCTCTGAACAGTTGATGTTGAGATGTGTCTGTGACTTGAACTCTGTGAAGCATTTATTTGGGCTGCAATTTCTGAGGCTGGTAACTCTAATGAACTTATCCTCTGCAGCAGAGGTAACTCTGGGTCTTCCATTCCTGTGGTGGTCCTCATGAGAGCCAGTTTCATCATAGCGCTTGGTTTTTATGATTGCACTTGAAGAAACTTTCAAAGTTCTTGAAATGTTCCGTATTGACTGACCTTCATGTCTTAAAGTAATGATGAACTGTCGTTTCTCTTTGCTTATTTGAGCTGTTCTTGCCATAATATGGACTTGGTCTTTTACCAAATAGGGCTATCTTCTGTACACCCCTCCCTACCTTGTCACAACACAACTGATTGGCTCAAACGCATTAAGAAGGAAAGAAATTCCACAAATTAACTTTTAAGAAGGCACACCTGTTAGTTGAAATTCATTCCAGGTGACTACCTCATGAAGCTGGTTGAGAGAATGCCAAGAGTGTGCAAAGCTGTCATCAAGGCAAAGGGTGGCTATTTGAAGAATCTCAAATATAAAATATATTTTGATTTGTTTAACACTGTTTTGGTTACTACATGATTCCATATGTGTTCTTTCATAGTTTTGATGTCTTCACTATTATTCTACAATGTAGAAAATAGTAAAAAATAAAGAAAAACCCTTGAATGAGTAGGTGGGTCCAAACCTTTGACTGGTAGTGTACATATTATGGACACAGTATGTTTTACACTAGTTATTATGTTGTTATTAGTTGTTGTTATTAGTCCCATCCTTCAGCTCCATTCAACACCTCCCATCTATCTCTTACCACCATCCATATTGGATTTCTATTTGCCATATATTTTTCAACTGTACTGTGATGTTTTACAAAAGTTCTGAACTTTTCTATTCTCATTGTTTCTACAGATTGTAAATTGAAAATAAACATTTTTGCTAAAAGTATTATTATATTATTGATTGATTGACTATGACTTTTCAGATCACCCAGTAGTGCTATCTGCAGGGTTAGCTCCAGGTAAATATTGCAATCCTTTAGCCATTCCTGGACCTGTGTCCAAAAACAAGCTACAAATGGACAGTACCAAAACAAATTATCTAATGATTCTGTCTCTTCGCAGCAAAATCTGCAGAGCTGGGAAGATTGTATCCCCCATATAAATAACATTCTATTGGTTGCAATCATTTTGTATAATAATTTAAATTGAAAAAGTATGTTTTGAATCCGGCGTCGTTTTGCGTATCAGTTCATAAACCATGTGCCATGGAATCGGTACATCAAAAATCTCTTCCCAACTATTTTGCAATCTACATGGGATGGTTGTCAATCCTTTGGTCAATCCAGAGATTCTTACCTTTGCCTTGATTCGGCAGTTTCGTCCAGATCATCATGGCATTTTTAGTTCTTTATGATAGCCACATTAGCAGCTAATTAGCATTTCATTTTTGGGGGGTTATTCAAATAATTTAATTGTTCAAATATATATATATATATATATATATATATATATATATATATATATATATACAGTGGGGAAAAAAAGTATTTAGTCAGCCACCAATTGTGCAAGTTCTCCCACTTAAAAAGATGAGAGAGGCCTGTCATTTTCATCATAGGTACACGTCAACTATGACAGACAAATTGAGGAAAAAAATTCCAGAAAATCACATTGTAGGATTTTTAATGAATTTATTTGCAAATTATGGTGGAAAATAAGTATTTGGTCACCTACAAACAAGCAAGATTTCTGGCTCTCACAGACCTGTAACTTCTTCTTTAAGAGGCTCCTCTGTCCTTCACTCGTTATCTGTATTAATGGCACCTGTTTGAACTTGTTATCAGTATAAAAGACACCTGTCCACAACCTCAAACAGTCACACTCCAAACTCCACTATGGCCAAGACCAAAGAGCTGTCAAAGGACACCAGAAACAAAATTGTAGACCTGCACCAGGCTGGGAAGACTGAATCTGTAATAGGTAAGCAGCTTGGTTTGAAGAAATCAACTGTGGGAGCAATTATTAGGAAATGGAAGACATACAAGACCACTGATAATCTCCCTCGATCTGGGGCTCCACGCAAGATCTCACCCCGTGGGGTCAAAATGATCACAAGAACGGTGAGCAAAAATCCCAGAACCACACGGGGGGACCTAGTGAATGACCTGCAGAGAGCTGGGACCAAAGTAACAAAGCCTACCATCAGTAACACACTACGCCTCAAATCCTGCAGTGCCAGACGTGTCCCCCTGCTTAAGCCAGTACATGTCCAGGCCCGTCTGAAGTTTGCTAGAGTGCATTTGGATGATTCAGAAGAGGATTGGGAGAATGTCATATGGTCAGATGAAACCAAAATATAACTTTTTGGTAAAAACTCAACTCGTCGTGTTTGGAGGACAAAGAATACTGAGTTGCATCCAAAGAACACCATACCTACTGTGAAGCATGGGGGTGGAAACATCATGCTTTGGGGCTGTTTTTTTGCAAAGGGACCAGGACGACTGATCCGTGTAAAGGAAAGAATGAATGGGGCCATGTATCGTGAGATTTTGAGTGAAAACCTCCTTCCATCAGCAAGGGCATTGAAGATGAAACGTGGCTGGGTCTTTCAGCATGACAATGATCCCAAACACACCGCCCGGGCAACGAAGGAGTGGCTTCGTAAGAAGCATTTCAAGGTCCTGGAGTGGCCTAGCCAGTCTCCAGATCTCAACCCCATAGAAAATCTTTGGAGGGAGTTGAAAGTCCGTGTTGCCCAGCGACAGCCCCAAAACATCACTGCTCTAGAGGAGATCTGCATGGAGGAATGGGCCAAAATACCAGCAACAGTGTGTGAAAACCTTGTGAAGACTTACAGAAAACGTTTGACCTGTGTCATTGCCAACAAAGGGTATATAACAAAGTATTGAGAAACTTTTGTTATTGACCAAATACTTATTTTTCACCATAATTTGCAAATAAATTCATTAAAAATCCTACAATGTGATTTTCTGGAAATTTTTTCCTCATTTTATCTGTCATAGTTGACGTGTACCTATGATGAAAAGTACAGGCCTCTCTCATCTTTTTAAGTGGGAGAACTTGCACAATTGGTGGCTGACTAAATACTTTTTTTCCCCACTGTATATATATATATATATATAAAATCACTCACAGCTGCTCCCTGTGCGCACTGAACCGGATGCAACCCGGAGATAGACGCTCCATGAATAGGGGTAAGAAAGTGAGTAGATCACCTTGACAACAACGGGCGGACATCTTGTTCTTATTATACCTCAGTGCTCTGACACTACACACATTTCGACTTGTGGTTTCACTTAAATATCCGTACTGGCCAATGAGTATAACGGCGATTCTGATCCAACCATAAATGCAGACATTGTGCCTGAGAGGATGGAAGTTCAATATGTAGCTAGCAGTGGAGGACGGCTCTTAATAATGGCTGGAACGGAGCCAATGGAATGGAATCAAACCATGTGTTCAGCCACATCATATTTAGCTTATGGACTAAATAGTTTTTGGAATATTTTAGTTGTCACTGTATTAGACTAAGCATTTAGGTCATTTGATGATGTTGAAATGGTGCTGCAATAGTGGAGGCGTTTCCTGTTTTCTTTGCGACAACTCTGTGTTCTAAATCAATAGTTGTTTAGTGGTCCGAAAACGTCTGAAACATTAAGTTGCTTGACCGTGCTGTAGGTCATGTAACTGTTTGTTACATGCAATATGCTTTGTGGACTCCACCGGACAGAGGTTGATCTCCGGTTTTGTGATGAAACAAAGGTGTGGTTAAATGTATTATTTCACTGTGTCTTCTTATTGTCTCGGCCTATATATCACGGTGTCGAGGCATATGAACTAACAGGTTACAGAGCAAACAACGCAATTATCACAACACACAGGTTGTAATGTGGCTTCTTTTCTGGTTTCCCCGGTGATTTGACCCACACAGCTGCTGACTCCTGACCTCTATTGTCTGGATGGTCGTCATGGCAATTGCCAAGAGGGGGAGGGGCTGCAGCCTACAGGTCCTTTCCGTTAGCGATGAAGAGCGGGAGACACCCACCACCGTTTACCCATCAGGCACCCTGCCAGCCCCCATCAGGCACCCTGCCAGCCCCCATCAGGCACCCTGCCAGCCCAAGGCAAGTAGCTGCGGGGGTTCCTAAGATTGCTGCGAGTGCAGACGGGAACTAATCCTGCTTCGAGTAACCTTAACTTTCTATCTCAAACGTACTTAAATGTAACAAAACTCGGTTTATAGTAAACACAAAAGAGAACAATGCTAATTTGATCTGAAACTTGGCAAAATTGAATATGATTTTTTTTTGAAAGAGCAAAGGGAGGAGAAGGCTGACCACTCAAACACTGGAGAGAAAGCGCCACCTGACTCCTCAGGAGAAGAAATGGAGGAATCTGATTCAGATACCCCGGTCAATAGCCCTGCACCCAAAACGACACAGAAATAATTGTCTTTGTGCGATCTCCAGGTCAACATAATCGATGCTGTCACTGTAAAGATAAACGAAAGAGCCGATGGTCTGGAGAAAATGATACGCGAAAACACCTCTAAAACCGTTGACCTCGAGACCTCGAGAGTATCGAAGATCTTAAAGGGGAATTTCTCCCTGGCTCTGCCACGAAATATAATCATTACTATATTAACAACATTACGTTTTTATCATAAACAACGTTATCCAAACTCACACATGTTCATTTCACTGGTAGAATCAGGATTTGAATAATGGGGTTGTTTACTTAGAACAACCAACAGTAATCTCAGAACTTCTCTTTTTCACTAATGTTTGTCATCATGCCCGTGTGGTGTTCTGTGCTAATTACAAACAAGCGTGAAAATGAGTTACCTTTAACCATTCTACCTACCAGAGATTCATCCCGATTCTGCTAGTGTCTTGCAGCTATCAAGAATGATGCGGTGACCAAAGATTATCAGAGGGATTTTCAGGCTGAACTGATGGGGAATCCATTTCGACGAGAGCTGAGAAGTGATGCGATACAATCAATTATTTTCCTTCACAACAAAACAGAAGGTTCTCATTTAGAGGTAATTTAGCTGATGGCTTTCAGAACTCAATATAGGACTGTAACGTTAGTTAGCTTGTTAGCCTAGCTGGACTAGCTGGGCTAATTAGCTAGCCATCTTTTGGTATACACACTGTCAATCAATTTCGTTTATGCAATGGTACTGGTAGTCACTGATAGACTGGTAGCTACCTTCAGCAGAGTAAACATGTTTGTTTGTTTGTTCTATCTTTGACTGATGTTAGATAACGTAAGCTAGGTATCTCAATTTGGTAAATTAAAATCGTCTATGGTTGGTTAGTTGGTTCTCAGCCAGTCTCAGCTGGCTAGCGATCTTGCTGCCAATGTAGTGACACTAGTTAGCTAAAAGCATGCTGACAATATTGAAATGTCCATGTTAGGTATGCATAGCTAACCAGTCTAATAGAGATCAATACAATTAGTGGGGTGTTACATTTTGTATTGTTGTGTATTTTGTTGTAGGTGGCACAGAATCTGATTCCACCAACATGAGCTTCCAACCCCTAGCTCTGCGCAAGGTGAAGGTAAGTTGGCCAAAATATTTACAAGCTGACGGCTAAGATAGCTCAATTTGCAGTCAGCATGGTGTAAACATGAACTAGGTAGTGTTTGGATGGTCTGTGTTCTGGGGTTACAGGTGGGTAGAGGTAGCCTGACGACACAGAGAACCTTCCAGACCATGTCATCAATTTAGTCTACCCATCTTCTCTTTTTAACTTTTATTTTTGTCAAACTCAGGTTATCTTGAGTCATTCCACAGTGCCCTGCTGAAAAATACCCCAGAGTGGAGGCATTATGGGTACACAAGCATGAGGGAGGGGACACACCTTGCAGTTATGGAGCACAACAGGATTGTGGGCCAGAAACCAGTGAGGGACACTGAAAGGTATAAATGAAGACTACAACAGTAATGACACAACCACCTCATTATTCTCTCTGTAGATTCTCTAAACACAATACAAAGACACGTCTACACAATGCCCCTTCAAAGGGCTCCTACTGACCAGAATGATCTGTCAAAGTCAATAGGCTGGGGGAAGTTTACAGACAGTACTTTGAGATGAGGAAGGGGTTTTGGTTGTGCAGGGTTGTGTTTAGACAGTAAATCTATTGTTGTGTATGAGAGCGATTGAGGTGGCATTTCTCCTCAATCTCCCAAACACAATAATTCATCCTGTGTAAGACCTGCCTTCCTAAGGCTGTCCACACCTTCTTTAGCCCCCCACTTTGTTGACTGATCTTTCCTCTCAAAAGCAGCTCCCAATGTCCTCTCATTGTCCCTAAACAAAACGCCAGCCGGTCACATCTTTACCAACAATGGCGTGTTGCCCTACAACCCTTCCACAAAAAGTGTAAAATGCTAACACCACAACCATGTATTTCCAGGAGACGTGCAGTACCAGCAAATATTCTGCAAGAGGACCAAAATGTTGGTGGTTAAGAAGCCCTAAACCACTTTTGGCAGAATCTTATTACATTTACATTTACGTCATTTAGCAGACGCTCTTATCCAGCTGGCCGTTCACCGCAGACAGGACAAGACCATCGCCATAAACACAGAGTCTCAGCTACCCCAGCCCACCATTGGCAGTGTACCGAAGCTACCCCAGCCCACCATTGGCAGTGTACCGAAGCTACCCCAGCCCACCATTGGCAGTGTACCGAAGCTACCCCAGCCCACCATTGGCAGTGTACCGAAGCTACCCCAGCCCACCATTGGCAGTGTACCGAAGCTACCCCAGCCCACCATTGGCAGTGTACCGAAGCTACCCCAGCCCACCATTGGCAGTGTACCGAAGCTACCCCAGCCCACCATTGGCAGTGTACCGAAGCTTCCCCAGCCCACCATTGGCAGTGTACCGAAGCTACCCCAGCCCACCATTGGCAGTGTACCGAAGCTACCCCAGCCCACCATTGGCAGTGTACCGAAGCTTCCCCAGCCCACCATTGGCAGTGTACCGAAGCTACCCCAGCCCACCATTGGCAGTGTACCGAAGCTTCCCCAGCCCACCATTGGCAGTGTACCGAAGCTTCCCCAGCCCACCATTGGCAGTGTACCGAAGCTACCCCAGCCCACCATTGGCAGTGTAAGCTTTTTTTGGGGGGACTGCCACTCAGAACTGTATTCGTTCAAGAGACACATTCATGCAAAGAGGACTGTAACTATTGGGAAAATCAGTGGGGCGGTGACATTTTCTTGGCAGTTCTCCAAAATATCAGGTTTGGTATTAAATCTTTCCAAATGTGAGATGTTTGTTCTTAAAGGAGCTGTCAAGATCAAATATACTTTAACCTAATTGGGTGTAAAGATCAAAGATACTTTAACCTAATTGGGTGTAAAGATCAAAGATACTTTAACCTAATTGGGTGTAAAGATCAAAGATACTTTAACCTAATTGGGTGTAAAGATCAAAGATACTTTAACCTAATTGGGTGTAAAGATCAAATATACTTTAACCTAATTGGGTGTAAAGATCAAAGATACTTTAACCTAATTGGGTGTAAAGATCAAAGATACTTTAACCTACCTGGGGGTAAAGATCAAAGATACTGTAACCTACCTGGGGGTAAAGATCAAAGATACTGTAACCTACCTGGGTGTAAAGATCAAAGATACTTTAACCTACCTGGGGGTAAAGATCAAAGATACTGTAACCTACCTGGGGGTAAAGATCAAAGATACTGTAACCTACCTGGGGGTAAAGATCAAAGATACTGTAACCTACCTGGGGGTAAATATCAAAGATACTGTAACCTACCTGGGGGTAAAGATCAAAGAGACTGTAACCTACCTGGGGGTAAAGATCAAAGAGACTGTAACCTACCTGGGGGTAAAGATCAAAGATACTGTAACCTACCTGGGGGTAAAGATCAAAGATACTGTAACCTACCTGGGGGTAAAGATCAAAGATACTGTAACCTACCTGGGGGTAAAGATCAAAGATACTGTAACCTACCTGGGGGTAAAGATCAAAGATACTGTAACCTACCTGGGGGTAAAGATCAAAGATACTGTAACCTACCTGGGGGTAAAGATCAAAGATACTGTAACCTACCTGGGGGTAAATATCAAAGAGACTGTAACCTACCTGGGGGTAAAGATCTGTCTCTACTCTTGGAGACAGTGGTGTGTCTCTACTGTCTCTACTGTTGGAGACAGTGGTGTAGTCCCCTGTAGCTCAGTTGGTAGAGCACGGCGTTTGCAACGCCAGGGTTGTGGGTTCGTTTCCCACGGGGGGCCAGTATGAAAATGTATGCACTCACTAACTGTAAGTCGCTCTGGATAAGAGCGTCTGCTAAATGACTCAAATGTAAATGTAAAATGTGTCTCTACTGTCTCTACTGTTGGAGACAGTACATTGTCTCTACTGTTGGAGACAGTACAGTGTCTCTACTCTGTCTCTACTGCTGGAGACAGTACAGTGTCTCTACTGTTGGAGACAGTACATTTTCTCTACTGTTGGAGACAGTACAGTGTCTCTACTCTGTCTCTACTGTTGGAGACAGTACAGTGTCTCTACTCTGTCTCTACTGTTGGAGACAGTACATTGTCTCTACTGTCTCTACTGTTGGAGACAGTGGTGTGTCTCTACTCTGTCTCTACTGTTGGAGACTGTACAGTGTCTCTACTCTGTCTCTACTGTTGGAGACAGTACAGTGTCTCTACTGTTGGAGACAGTACATTTTCTCTACTGTCTCTACTGTTGGAGACAGTACATTGTCTCTACTGTCTCTACTGTTGGAGACAGTGGTGTGTCTCTACTCTGTCTCTACTGTTGGAGACTGTACAGTGTCTCTACTCTGTCTCTACTGTTGGAGACAGTACAGTGTCTCTACTGTTGGAGACAGTACATTTTCTCTACTGTCTCTACTGTTGGAGACAGTACATTGTCTCTACTGTCTCTACTGTTGGAGACAGTACAGTGTCTCTACTATGTCTCTACTGTTGGAGACAGTACAGTGTCTCTACTGTTGGAGACAGTACATTGTCTCTACTGTCTCTACTGTTGGAGACAGTACAGTGTCTCTACTCTGTCTCTACTGTTGGAGACAGTGGTGTGTCTCTACTCTGTCTCTACTGTTGGAGACAGTACACTGTCTCTACTGTTGGAGACAGTACAGTGTCTCTACTCTGTCTCTACTGTTGGAGACAGTGGTGTGTCTCTACTCTGTCTCTACTGTTGGAGACAGTACATTGTCTCTACTGTTGGAGACAGTACATTGTCTCTACTCTGTCTCTACTGTTGGAGACAGTACATTGTCTCTACTGTCTCTACTGTTGGAGACAGTACATTGTCTCTACTGTGTCTCTACTGTTGGAGACAGTACAGTGTCTCTACTGTTGGAGACAGTACATTGTCTCTACTGTCTCTACTGTTGGAGACAGTACAGTGTCTCTACTCTGTCTCTACTGTTGGAGACAGTGGTGTGTCTCTACTCTGTCTCTACTGTTGGAGACAGTGGTGTGTCTCTACTCTGTCTCTACTGTTGGAGACAGTACATTGTCTCTACTGTTGGAGACAGTACATTGTCTCTACTGTCTCTACTGTTGGAGACAGTACAGTGTCTCTACTCTGTCTCTACTGTTGGAGACAGTGGTGTGTCTCTACTCTGTCTCTACTGTTGGAGACAGTACATTGTCTCTACTGTTGGAGACAGTACATTGTCTCTACTCTGTCTCTACTGTTGGAGACAGTACATTGTCTCTACTGTCTCTACTGTTGGAGACAGTACATTGTCTCTACTGTCTCTACTGTTGGAGACAGTACATTGTCTCTACTCTGTCTCTACTGTTGGAGACAGTACATTGTCTCTACTGTTGGAGACAGTACATTGTCTCTACTGTCTCTACTGTTGGAGACAGTACATTGTCTCTACTGTCTCTACTGTTGGAGACAGTACATTGTCTCTACTGTCTCTACTGTTGGAGATAGTACAGTGTCTCTACTCTCTCTACTGTCTGAGACAGTACAGTCCTCTGTCTGGAAGTTTTTTCTGTTTTGCCTTGGACTGATTATGTAGTGGTGAACTAAGCTGTGATGAGTAACCTTCTGAGATAATGTGTGAGTCCCAATAATCTCTCCTTCCTCCTTCAGTGTGTACTCGTACACATTTAAAACCATTAGATGGATTTGCAAGGGCTATTCTTTAGGAGAAAGAAGAAAGGATTGGTACGGCTCTAGGCTTTAGTTCAGTGGGCTAGCTAACCAGCACTGTCCTTTTGTAAGTAACTGTCTGTTTCAGGCATAAATAAACAGTTCCCAGAGTGGTCTGATTTAACATTGTGGTGTGTGTGTGTGCGTGTTCTCAGTGGTTTTGTCTCTATAGTTTACTCACTGTAAAAACAACTCTGTCTTGTACAGATGGAGGGAGAGAAGAGAGGGATAGAGATAGAGGGAGAGAAGAGAGAGGGAGAGAAGAGAGAGGGAGAGAAGAGAGAGGGAGAGAAGAGAGGGAGGGAGAGAAGATGGAGGGAGAGAAGAGAAAGGGAGAGAAGAGAAAGGGAGAGAAGAGAGAGGGAGAGAAGAGAGAGGGAGAGAAGAGAGAAGATGGAGGGAGAGAAGAGAAAGGGAGAGAAGAGAGAGGGAGAGAAGAGAAAGGGAGAGAAGATGGAGGGAGAGAAGAGAGAGGGAGAGAAGAGAGAGGGAGAGAAGATGGAGGGAGAGAAGAGAGAGGGAGAGAAGATGGAGGGAGAGAAGAGAGAGGGAGAGAAGAGAGGGAGAGAAGATAGAGGGAGAGAAGAGAGAGGGAGAGAAGATGGAGGGAGAGAAGAGAGAGGGAGAGAAGATGGAGGGAGAGAAGAGAGAGGGAGAGAAGAGAGAGGGAGAGAAGAGAGAGGGAGAGAAGATGGAGGGAGAGAAGAGAGAGGGAGAGAAGATGGAGGGAGAGAAGAGAGAGGGAGAGAAGAGAGAGGGAGAGAAGGGAGAGAAGATGGAGGGAGAGAAGAGAGAGGGAGAGAAGAGAGAGGGAGAGAAGAGAGAGGGAGAGAAGATGGAGGGAGAGAAGAGAGAGGGAGAGAAGAGAGAGGGAGAGAAGATGGAGGGAGAGAAGATGGAGGGAGAGAAGAGAGAGGGAGAGAAGAGAGAGGGAGAGAAGAGAGAGAGAGGGAGAGAAGAGAGAGGGAGAGAAGAGAGAGGGAGAGAAGATGGAGGGAGAGAAGAGAGAGGGAGAGAAGAGAGAGGGAGAGAAGAGAGAGGGAGAGAAGAGAGAGGGAGAGAAGAGAGAAGAGAGAGGGAGAGAAGATGGAGGGAGAGAAGAGAGAGGGAGAGAAGAGAGAGGGAGAGAAGATGGAAGGAGAGAAGAGAGGGAGAGGAGAGAGGGAGAGAAGAGAGAGGGAGAGAAGATGGAGGGAGATAAGAGAGAGGGAGATAAGAGAGAGGGAGAGAAGAGAGAGGGAGAGAAGAGAGAGGGAGAGAAGATGGAGGGAGAGAAGAGAGAGGGAGAGAAGATGGAGGGAGAGAAGAGAGAGGGAGAGAAGAGAGAGGGAGAGAAGATGGAGGGAG
>NW_028162368.1:30000-36397 GCF_964263955.1 Coregonus lavaretus | reverse complement strand
CCTTGTTGTTAACTACAGAACAGGATAATTGATCTCCAGCTCCTAATAGATGGTGTATCCTTGTTGTTACTAGCAGAAACAGGACTACTGATCTCCAGCTCCTAATAGTGGTGTATCCTTGTTGTTACTAGAGAACAGACTACTGATCTCCAGCTCCTAATAGTGGTGTATCCTTGTTGTTACTACAGAACAGACTACTGATCTCCAGCTCCTAATAGTGGTGTATCCTGTTGTTACTAGAGAACAGACTACTGATCTCCAGCTCCTAATAGTGGTGTATCCTTGTTGTTACTACAGAACAGACTACTGATCTCCAGCTCCTAATAGTGGTGTATCCTTGTTGTTACTACAGAACAGACTACTGATCTCCAGCTCCTAATAGTGGTGTATCCTTGTTGTTACTAGAGAACAGACTACTGATCTCCAGCTCCTAATAGTGGTGTATCCTTGTTGTTAATACAGAACAGACTACTGATCTCCAGCTCCTAATAGTGGTGTATCCTTGTTGTTACTACAGAACAGACTACTGATCTCCAGCTCCTAATAGTGGTGTATCCTTGTTGTTACTACAGAACAGACTACTGATCTCCAGCTCCTAATAGTGGTGTATCCTTGTTGTTACTACAGAACAGACTACTGATCTCCAGCTCCTAATAGTTGTGTATCCTTGTTGTTAATACAGAACAGACTACTGATCTCCAGCTCCTAATAGTGGTGTATCCTTGTTGTTACTAGAGAACAGACTACTGATCTCCAGCTCCTAATAGTGGTGTATCCTTGTTGTTAATACAGAACAGACTACTGATCTCCAGCTCCTAATAGTGGTGTATCCTTGTTGTTACTAGAGAACAGACTACTGATCTCCAGCTCCTAATAGTGGTGTATCCTTGTTGTTAATACAGAACAGACTACTGATCTCCAGCTCCTAATAGTGGTGTATCCTTGTTGTTAATACAGAACAGACTACTGATCTCCAGCTCCTAATAGTGGTGTATCCTTGTTGTTACTAGAGAACAGACTACTGATCTCCAGCTCCTAATAGTGGTGTATCCTTGTTGTTAATACAGAACAGACTACTGATCTCCAGCTCCTAATAGTGGTGTATCCTTGTTGTTACTAGAGAACAGACTACTGATCTCCAGCTCCTAATAGTGGTGTATCCTTGTTGTTAATACAGAACAGACTACTGATCTCCAGCTCCTAATAGTGGTGTATCCTGGTTGTTAATACAGAACAGACTACTGATCTCCAGCTCCTAATAGTGGTGTATCCTTGTTGTTACTAGAGAACAGACTACTGATCTCCAGCTCCTAATAGTGGTGTATCCTTGTTGTTACTAGAGAACAGACTACTGATCTCCAGCTCCTAATAGTGGTGTATCCTTGTTGTTACTAGAGAACAGACTACTGATCTCCAGCTCCTAATAGTGGTGTATCCTTGTTGTTACTACAGAACAGACTACTGATCTCCAGCTCCTAATAGTGGTGTATCCTTGTTGTTACTACAGAACAGACTACTGATCTCCAGCTCCTAATAGTGGTGTATCCTTGTTGTTAATACAGAACAGACTACTGATCTCCAGCTCCTAATAGTGGTGTATCCTTGTTGTTACTAGAGAACAGACTACTGATCTCCAGCTCCTAATAGTGGTGTATCCTTGTTGTTACTACAGAACAGACTACTGATCTCCAGCTCCTAATAGTGGTGTATCCTTGTTGTTACTAGAGAACAGACTACTGATCTCCAGCTCCTAATAGTGGTGTATCCTTGTTGTTAATACAGAACAGACTACTGATCTCCAGCTCCTAATAGTGGTGTATCCTTGTTGTTAATACAGAACAGACTACTGATCTCCAGCTCCTAATAGTGGTGTATCCTTGTTGTTAATACAGAACAGACTACTGATCTCCAGCTCCTAATAGTGGTGTATCCTTGTTGTTAATACAGAACAGACTACTGATCTCCAGCTCCTAATAGTGGTGTATCCTTGTTGTTAATACAGAACAGACTACTGATCTCCAGCTCCTAATAGTGGTGTATCCTTGTTGTTACTAGAGAACAGACTACTGATCTCCAGCTCCTAATAGTGGTGTATCCTTGTTGTTACTACAGAACAGACTACTGATCTCCAGCTCCTAATAGTGTTGTATCCTTGTTGTTACTACAGAACAGACTACTGATCTCCAGCTCCTAATAGTGGTGTATCCTTGTTGTTACTAGAGAACAGACTACTGATCTCCAGCTCCTAATAGTGGTGTATCCTGGTTGTTAATACAGAACAGACTACTGATCTCCAGCTCCTAATAGTGGTGTATCCTTGTTGTTAATACAGAACAGACTACTGATCTCCAGCTCCTAATAGTGGTGTATCCTTGTTGTTAATACAGAACAGACTACTGATCTCCAGCTCCTAATAGTGGTGTATCCTTGTTGTTAATACAGAACAGACTACTGATCTCCAGCTCCTAATAGTGGTGTATCCTTGTTGTTACTAGAGAACAGACTACTGATCTCCAGCTCCTAATAGTGGTGTATCCTTGTTGTTACTACAGAACAGACTACTGATCTCCAGCTCCTAATAGTGGTGTATCCTTGTTGTTAATACAGAACAGACTACTGATCTCCAGCTCCTAATAGTGGTGTATCCTTGTTGTTAATACAGAACAGACTACTGATCTCCAGCTCCTAATAGTGGTGTATCCTTGTTGTTAATACAGAACAGACTACTGATCTCCAGCTCCTAATAGTGGTGTATCCTTGTTGTTACTACAGAACAGACTACTGATCTCCAGCTCCTAATAGTGGTGTATCCTTGTTGTTAATACAGAACAGACTACTGATCTCCAGCTCCTAATAGTGGTGTATCCCTTGTTGTTAATACAGAACAGACTACTGATCTCCAGCTCCTAATAGTGGTGTATCCTTGTTGTTAATACAGAACAGACTACTGATCTCCAGCTCCTAATAGTGGTGTATCCTTGTTGTTAATACAGAACAGACTACTGATCTCCAGCTCCTAATAGTGGTGTATCCTTGTTGTTACTAGAGAACAGACTACTGATCTCCAGCTCCTAATAGTGTTGTATCCTTGTTGTTACTACAGAACAGACTACTGATCTCCAGCTCCTAATAGTGGTGTATCCTTGTTGTTACTAGAGAACAGACTACTGATCTCCAGCTCCTAATAGTGGTGTATCCTGGTTGTTAATACAGAACAGACTACTGATCTCCAGCTCCTAATAGTGGTGTATCCTTGTTGTTACTAGAGAACAGACTACTGATCTCCAGCTCCTAATAGTGGTGTATCCTTGTTGTTACTACAGAACAGACTACTGATCTCCAGCTCCTATAGTGTTGTATCCTTGTTGTTACTACAGAACAGACTACTGATCTCCAGCTCCTAATAGTGGTGTATCCTTGTTGTTACTAGAGAACAGACTACTGATCTCCAGCTCCTAATAGTGGTGTATCCTGGTTGTTAATACAGAACAGACTACTGATCTCCAGCTCCTAATAGTGGTGTATCCTTGTTGTTACTAGAGAACAGACTACTGATCTCCAGCTCCTAATAGTGGTGTATCCTTGTTGTTAATACAGAACAGACTACTGATCTCCAGCTCCTAATAGTGGTGTA
Source organism: Coregonus lavaretus (assembly GCF_964263955.1). NCBI lineage: Eukaryota > Metazoa > Chordata > Actinopteri > Salmoniformes > Salmonidae > Coregonus > Coregonus lavaretus. Next base: position 32,763 of record NW_028162368.1, on the reverse strand, counting down.
TCCTTGTTGTTAATACAGAACAGACTACTGATCTCCAGCTCCTAATAGTGGTGTATCCTTGTTGTTACTAGAGAACAGACTACTGATCTCCAGCTCCTAATAGTGGTGTATCCTTGTTGTTACTACAGAACAGACTACTGATCTCCAGCTCCTAATAGTGGTGTATCCTTGTTGTTAATACAGAACAGACTACTGATCTCCAGCTCCTAATAGTGGTGTATCCTTGTTGTTAATACAGAACAGACTACTGATCTCCAGCTCCTAATAGTGGTGTATCCTTGTTGTTAATACAGAACAGACTACTGATCTCCAGCTCCTAATAGTGGTGTATCCTTGTTGTTAATACAGAACAGACTACTGATCTCCAGCTCCTAATAGTGGTGTATCCTTGTTGTTAATACAGAACAGACTACTGATCTCCAGCTCCTAATAGTGGTGTATCCTTGTTGTTACTACAGAACAGACTACTGATCTCCAGCTCCTAATAGTGGTGTATCCTTGTTGTTAATACAGAACAGACTACTGATCTCCAGCTCCTAATAGTGGTGTATCCTTGTTGTTACTACAGAACAGACTACTGATCTCCAGCTCCTAATAGTGGTGTATCCTTGTTGTTAATACAGAACAGACTACTGATCTCCAGCTCCTAATAGTGGTGTATCCTTGTTGTTAATACAGAACAGACTACTGATCTCCAGCTCCTAATAGTGGTGTATCCTTGTTGTTAATACAGAACAGACTACTGATCTCCAGCTCCTAATAGTGGTGTATCCTTGTTGTTAATACAGAACAGACTACTGATCTCCAGCTCCTAATAGTGGTGTATCCTTGTTGTTACTAGAGAACAGACTACTGATCTCCAGCTCCTAATAGTGGTGTATCCTTGTTGTTACTACAGAACAGACTACTGATCTCCAGCTCCTAATAGTGTTGTATCCTTGTTGTTACTACAGAACAGACTACTGATCTCCAGCTCCTAATAGTGGTGTATCCTTGTTGTTACTAGAGAACAGACTACTGATCTCCAGCTCCTAATAGTGGTGTATCCTGGTTGTTAATACAGAACAGACTACTGATCTCCAGCTCCTAATAGTGGTGTATCCTTGTTGTTACTAGAGAACAGACTACTGATCTCCAGCTCCTAATAGTGGTGTATCCTTGTTGTTACTAGAGAACAGACTACTGATCTCCAGCTCCTAATAGTGCTGTATCCTTGTTGTTAATACAGAACAGACTACTGATCTCCAGCTCCTAATAGTGGTGTATCCTTGTTGTTAATACAGAACAGACTACTGATCTCCAGCTCCTAATAGTGGTGTATCCTTGTTGTTACTACAGAACAGACTACTGATCTCCAGCTCCTAATAGTGGTGTATCCTTGTTGTTACTAGAGAACAGACTACTGATCTCCAGCTCCTAATAGTGGTGTATCCTTGTTGTTACTACAGAACAGACTACTGATCTCCAGCTCCTAATAGTGGTGTATCCTTGTTGTTACTAGAGAACAGACTACTGATCTCCAGCTCCTAATAGTGGTGTATCCTGGTTGTTAATACAGAACAGACTACTGATCTCCAGCTCCTAATAGTGGTGTATCCTGGTTGTTAATACAGAACAGACTACTGATCTCCAGCTCCTAATAGTGGTGTATCCTTGTTGTTACTAGAGAACAGACTACTGATCTCCAGCTCCTAATAGTGGTGTATCCTTGTTGTTACTACAGAACAGACTACTGATCTCCAGCTCCTAATAGTGGTGTATCCTGGTTGTTACTACAGAACAGACTACTGATCTCCAGCTCCTAATAGTGGTGTATCCTTGTTGTTACTACAGAACAGACTACTGATCTCCAGCTCCTAATAGTGGTGTATCCTTGTTGTTACTACAGAACAGACTACTGATCTCCAGCTCCTAATAGTGGTGTATCCTTGTTGTTACTAGAGAACAGACTACTGATCTCCAGCTCCTAATAGTGGTGTATCCTTGTTGTTACTACAGAACAGACTACTGATCTCCAGCTCCTAATAGTGGTTTATCCTTGTTGTTAATACAGAACAGACTACTGATCTCCAGCTCCTAATAGTGGTGTATCCTTGTTGTTACTACAGAACAGACTACTGATCTCCAGCTCCTAATAGTGGTGTATCCTTGTTGTTAATACAGAACAGACTACTGATCTCCAGCTCCTAATAGTGGTGTATCCTTGTTGTTAATATAGAACAGACTACTGATCTCCAGCTCCTAATAGTGGTGTATCCTTGTTGTTACTAGAGAACAGACTACTGATCTCCAGCTCCTAATAGTGGTGTATCCTTGTTGTTAATACAGAACAGACTACTGATCTCCAGCTCCTAATAGTGGTGTATCCTTGTTGTTAATACAGAACAGACTACTGATCTCCAGCTCCTAATAGTGGTGTATCCTTGTTGTTACTACAGAACAGACTACTGATCTCCAGCTCCTAATAGTGGTGTATCCTTGTTGTTAATACAGAACAGACTACTGATCTCCAGCTCCTAATAGTGGTGTATCCTTGTTGTTACTACAGAACAGACTACTGATCTCCAGCTCCTAATAGTGGTGTATCCTTGTTGTTAATACAGAACAGACTACTGATCTCCAGCTCCTAATAGTGGTGTATCCTTGTTGTTAATACAGAACAGACTACTGATCTCCAGCTCCTAATAGTGGTGTATCCTTGTTGTTACTAGAGAACAGACTACTGATCTCCAGCTCCTAATAGTGGTGTATCCTTGTTGTTAC
>NW_028162368.1:0-27500 GCF_964263955.1 Coregonus lavaretus | reverse complement strand
CCACGTCTCGGTCCACTATGGCAGCCATCATCTCTGGAGGTTCATCCCGGTCATAATACTGACACTGTTTATCATCTGATAGAAACAGGCGAAGGGGGAGGAGGGGGGGAGAGAAGGGGGAGGGGGAGAATAGGGAGGAGGGGGGGAGAGAAGGGGGAGGGGGAGAATAGAGAGGAGGGGGGGAGAGAAGGGGGAGGGGGAGAATAGGAGGAGGGGGGAGAGAAGGGGGAGAATAGGGAGGAGGGGGGAGAGAAGGGGGAGGGGGAGAATAGGGAGGAGGGGGGGAGAGAAGGGGGAGGGGGAGAATAGGGAGGAGGGGGGGAGAGAAGGGGAAAGGGGAGAATAGGGAGGGGGGGAGAGAGGGGGGAGGGGGGAGGGGGAGAATAGGGAGGAGGGGGGGAGAGAGGGGGGAGGGGGAGAATAGGGAGGAGGGGGGAGAGAAGGGGGAGGGGGAGAATAGGGAGGAGGGAGGGAGAGAAGGAGGAGGGGAGAATAGGGAGGAGGGGGGGAGAGAAGGAGGAGGGGGAGAATAGGGAGGAGGGGGGAGAGAAGGGGGAGGGGGAGAATAGGGAGGAGGGGGGAGAGAAGGGGGAGGGGGAGAATAGGGAGGAGGGGGGGAGAGAGGGGGGAGGGGGGAGAGAAGGGGGAGGGGGAGAATAGGGAGGAGGGGGGGAGAGAAGGGGGAGGGGGAGAATAGGGAGGAGGGGGGAGAGAAGGGGGAGGGGGAGAATAGGGAGGAGGGGGGAGAGAAGGGGGAGGGGGAGAATAGGGAGGAGGGGGGGAGAGAAGGGGGAGGGGGAGAATAGGGAGGAGGGGGGGAGAGAAGGAGGAGGGGGAGAATAGGGAGGAGGGGGGAGAGAAGGAGGAGGGGGAGAATAGGGAGGAGGGGGGAGAGAAGGGGGAGGGGGAGAATAGGGAGGAGGGGGGAGAAGGGGGGGGGGAGAATAGGGAGGGGGGGGAGAATAGGGAGGAGGGGGGGAGAGAAGGGGAGGGAATTAGAATAGTGCTATGAGCTTATTCTCAAATGTGGCGAATACAACAGGTTTGTAGACCGTGAAATGCTACTTACAGGCAATTGCAGAATTTTTTATTAAAGTAAGAGGAAAATATTTGCTAAAAAATAATATACAAAAATAAACAATTATAAAGTAAGAAAAAAAGTAACCCAATAAAATAACAATAACAAGACAGGGGTACTGGTACTGAGTCAATGGGCTGGGGTACTGGTACTGAGTCAATGGGCTGGGGTACTGGTACTGAGTCAATGTGCTGGGGTACTGGTACTGAGTCAATGGGCTGGGGTACGGGTACTGAGTCAATGGGCTGGGGTACGGGTACTGAGTCAATGGGCTGGGGTACTGGTACTGAGTCAATGGGCTGGGGTACTGGTACTAAATCAATGGCCTGGGGTACTGGTACTGAGTCAATGTGCTGGGGTACTGGTACTGAGTCAATGGGCTGGGGTACTGGTACTGAGTCAATGGGCTGGGGTACTGGTACTGAGTCAATGGGCTGGGGTACGGGTACTGAGTCAATGGGCTGGGGTACTGGTACTGAGTCAATGGGCTGGGGTACTGGTACTGAGTCAATGTGCAGGGGTACGGGTTAGTCCAGGTAATAACAAGGCTATTTACAGGGGTACTGGTACTGAGTCAATGGGCTGGGGTACGGGTTAGTCCAGGTAATAACAAACAATCATTCAGTGTGTTTTAGTTCTGTATCAGGTATAAAGGACTGGAGTCATTCAGTGTGTAGTGTGTTTTAGTTCTGTATCAGGTATAAAGGACTGGAGTCATTCAGTGTGTTTTAGTTCTGTATCAGGTATAAAGGACTGGAGTCATTCAGTGTGTTTTAGTTCTGTATCAGGTGTAAAGGACTGGAGTCATTCAGTGTGTTTTAGTTCTGTATCAGGTATAAAGGACTGGAGTCATTCAGTGTGTTTTAGTTCTGCATCAGGTATAAAGGACTGGAGTCATTCAGTGTGTTTTAGTTCTGCATCAGGTATAAAGGACTGGAGTCATTCAGTGTGTTTTAGTTCTGGATCAGGTATAAAGGACTGGAGTCATTCAGTGTGTTTTAGTTCTGTATCAGGTATAAAGGACTGGAGTCATTCAGTGTGTTTTAGTTCTGTATCAGGTATAAAGGACTGGAGTCATTCAGTGTGTTTTAGTTCTGTATCAGGTATAAAGGACTGGAGTCATTCAGTGTGTTTTAGTTCTGTATCAGGTATAAAGGACTGGAGTCATTCAGTGTGTTTTAGTTCTGTATCAGGTATAAAGGACTGGAGTCATTCAGTGTGTTTTAGTTCTGTATCAGGTATAAAGGACTGGAGTCATTCAGTGTGTTTTAGTTCTGTATCAGGTATAAAGGACTGGAGTCATTCAGTGTGTTTTAGTTCTGTATCAGGTATAAAGGACTGGAGTCATTCAGTGTGTTTTAGTTCTGTATCAGGTATAAAGGACTGGAGTCATTCAGTGTGTTTTAGTTCTGTATCAGGTATAAAGGACTGGAGTCATTCAGTGTGTTTTAGTTCTGTATCAGGTATAAAGGACTGGAGTCATTCAGTGTGTTTTAGTTCTGTATCAGGTATAAAGGACTGGAGTCATTCAGTGTGTTTTAGTTCTGTATCAGGTATAAAGGACTGGAGTCATTCAGTGTGTTTTAGTTCTGTATCAGGTATAAAGGACTGGAGTCATTCAGTGTGTTTTAGTTCTGTATCAGGTATAAAGGACTGGAGTCATTCAGTGTGTTTTAGTTCTGTATCAGGTATAAAGGACTGGAGTCATTCAGTGTGTTTTAGTTCTGCATCAGGTATAAAGGACTGGAGTCATTCAGTGTGTTTTAGTTCTGAATCAGGTATAAAGGACTGGAGTCATTCAGTGTGTTTTAGTTCTGTATCAGGTATAAAGGACTGGAGTCATTCAGTGTGTTTTAGTTCTGTATCAGGTATAAAGGACTGGAGTCATTCAGTGTGTTTTATTTCTGGATCAGGTATAAAGGACTGGAGTCATTCAGTGTGTTTTAGTTCTGCATCAGGTATAAAGGACTGGAGTCATTCAGTGTGTTTTAGTTCTGCATCAGGTATAAAGGACTGGAGTCATTCAGTGTGTTTTAGTTCTGCATCAGGTATAAAGGACTGGAGTCATTCAGTGTGTTTTAGTTCTGCATCAGGTATAAAGGACTGGAGTCATTCAGTGTGTTTTAGTTCTGTATCAGGTATAAAGGACTGGAGTCATTCAGTGTGTTTTAGTTCTGTATCAGGTATAAAGGACTGGAGTCATTCAGTGTGTTTTAGTTCTGTATCAGGTATAAAGGACTGGAGTCATTCAGTGTGTTTTAGTTCTGTATCAGGTATAAAGGACTGGAGTCATTCAGTGTGTTTTAGTTCTGTATCAGGTATAAAGGACTGGAGTCATTCAGTGTGTTTTAGTTCTGTATCAGGTATAAAGGACTGGAGTCATTCAGTGTGTTTTAGTTCTGTATCAGGTATAAAGGACTGGAGTCATTCAGTGTGTTTTAGTTCTGTATCAGGTATAAAGGACTGGAGTCATTCAGTGTGTTTTAGTTCTGTATCAGGTATAAAGGACTGGAGTCATTCAGTGTGTTTTAGTTCTGTATCAGGTATAAAGGACTGGAGTCATTCAGTGTGTTTTAGTTCTGTATCAGGTATAAAGGACTGGAGTCATTCTGCCTCATAGTAATAATTATTTGCCATTAACTAGTAGGCTACAGTTTAACCTGTAGTTGTTGGCTCTCTTCAAAAGTAAAAGTTTGTCTTCCTGCTTAAGTTCCGAAATGTAATTTTCTTCTTTACCTTGTAAAGGTTTTTTCTAAGATAGTGATTTATTTGTCTTTATCTTTGTCCACTCACTAACTGTAAGTCGCTCTGGATAAGAGCGTCTGCTAAATGACAAAAATTGTAAATGTTAATGTAATTTCTAAATCAGATTTCACTTTAGCAGAGTATGATATTATCATCCCCCTAATGTACCCCCTTTAAATGCATCCCAAATGATAAAGGGGGTCGGCTTTTCTTTGTCCTCTATGTCTACATTTGGAATGGTAAAGGTTTTTCTTTTTTCGTTGTAATACATTTGGTGTTCCTTCTCTATGACCCTTCTGAAGTGATACTGAAACAGCCAATGGTTGTGCTGTACTCTGCGTTAGAACGATCAGACATCTCAAGTAGCTCTCAGGATCCACTAACTCTCCGTGTAAAGCCCTATAGAGACCCTTAGCGGTTCAGTCACACTTTAAACAGCACCTGATTTAACCCCTAAAACATCACTCACATTTACAGCTCTTTCTCTCCACTACGATGCTGTTACAGTCCATTCATGGTGACTTCTCATTTACTCTGTAATCCTGCTTCGTAGAAGGAAGAACCTTTTAGACTCAGTAAGTCCCAGTAACTTACAGTCCTGCTGCTCCGTGGCCCAGGCCGACCAGGCCGCCACACGACTCTTCACGTCCACCTGGGTGAGGGTGGCGGGGGGCTCGGGGGCGGGCGCCGCGGGGGGCGGGGGGATGACCGCATCACTCTTCAGAATCGCCCTATAGGAGTATGGGAGGAGGAGACAGAGGCAGAACAGACAATCAGATCACCCTATAGGAGTATGGGAGGAGGAGACAGAGGCAGAACAGACAATCAGACACAGACCAGACACAGATACAATTCTCAGATACAAACAGAACCCCATGAATTGTACAGAACTGATACAGACATAGCCATGGAATGGAAACCAGCCAATCACAACAGCTATTTTAACAACTACAGAAATCCATACCAACCACAGTTTAATCACAAAACCTTCAGAATCAGAATCCATTTTAACAGAGCTCTATAAAGTAACAGAACCCATTCTAACAGAGCTCTATAAAGTAACAGAACCCATTCTAACAGCTCTATAAAGTAACAGAACCCATTCTAACAGCTCTATAAAGTAACAGAACCCATTCTAACAGCTCTATAAAGTAACAGAACCCATTCTAACAGCTCTATAAAGTAACAGAACCCATTCAAACAGAGCTCTATTAAGTAACAGAACCCATTCTAACAGCTCTATAAAGTAACAGAACCCATTCTAACAGAGCTCTATAAAGTAACAGAACCCATTCTAACAGAGCTCTATAAAGTAACAGAACCCATTCTAACAGCTCTATAAAGTAACAGAACCCATTCTAACAGCTCTATAAAGTAACAGAACCCATTCTAACAGCTCTATAAAGTAACAGAACCCATTCTAACAGCTCTATAAAGTAACAGAACCCATTCAAACAGAGCTCTATTAAGTAACAGAACGCATTCTAACAGCTCTATAAAGTAACAGAACCCATTCTAACAGAGCTCTATAAAGTAACAGAACCCATTCTAACAGCTTTATAAAGTAACAGAACCCATTCTAACAGCTCTATAAAGTAACAGAACCCATTCTAACAGAGCTCGATAAAGTAACAGAACCCATTCTAACAGCTTTATAAATTAACAGAACCCATTCTAACAGCTCTATAAAGTAACAGAACCCATTCAAACAGAGCTCTATTAAGTAACATAACCCATTCTAACAGCTCTATAAAGTAACAGAACCCATTCTAACAGAGCTCTATAAAGTAACAGAACCCATTCTAACATTCTATAAAGTAACAGAACCCATTCTAACAGCTCTATAAAGTAACAGAACCCATTCTAACAGCTCTATAAAGTAACAGAACCCATTCTAACAGCTCTATAAAGTAACAGAACCCATTCTAACAGAGCTCTATAAAGTAACAAAACCCATTCTAACAGCTCTATAAAGTAACAGAACCCATTCTAACAGCTCTATAAAATAACAGAACCCATTCTAACAGAGCTCTATAAAATAACAGAACCCATTCTAACAGAGCTCTATAAAGTAACAGAACCCATTCTAACAGAACTCTATAAAGTAACAGAACCCATTCTAATAGAGCTCTATAAAGTAACAGAACCCATTCTAACAGCTCTATAAAGTAACAGAACCCATTCTAACAGCTCTGTAAAGTAACAGAACCCATTCAAACAGAGCTCTATTAAGTAACAGAACCCATTCTAACAGCTCTATAAAGTAACAGAACCCATTCAAACAGAGCTCTATTAAGTAACAGAACCCATTCTAACAGCTCTATAAAGTAACAGAACCCATTCTAACAGCTCTATAAAGTAACAGAACCCATTCTAACAGCTCTATAAAGTAACAGAACCCATTCTAACAGAGTTCTATAAAGTAACAGAACCCATTCTAACAGAGCTCTATAAAGTAACAGAACCCATTCTAATAGAGCTCTATAAAGTAACAGAACCCATTCTAACAGCTCTATAAAGTAACAGAACCCATTCTAACAGAGTTCTATAAAGTAACAGAACCCATTCAAACAGAGCTCTATAAAGTAACAGAACCCATTCTAATAGAGCTCTATAAAGTAACAGAACCCATTCTAACAGCTCTATAAAGTAACAGAACCCATTCCAACAGCTCTGTAAAGTAACAGAACCCATTCAAACAGAGCTCTATTAAGTAACAGAACCCATTTTAACAGCTCTATAAAGTAACAGAACCCATTCAAACAGAGCTCTATTAAGTAACAGAACCCATTCTAACAGCTCTATAAAGTAACAGAACCCATTCAAACAGAGCTCTATTAAGTAACAGAACCCATTCTAACAGCTCTATAAAGTAACAGAACCATTCTAACATAGCTCTATAAAGTAACAGAACCCATTCTAACAGCTCTATAAAGTAACAGAACCCATTCTAACAGAGCTCTATAAAGTAACAGAACCCATTCTAACAGAGCTCTATAAAGTAACAGAACCCATTCTAACAGCTCTATAAAGTAACAGAACCCATTCTAACAGCTCTATAAAGTAACAGAACCCATTCTAACAGAGCTCTATAAAGTAACAGAACCCATTCAAACAGAGCTCTATAAAGTAACAGAACCCATTCTAACAGAGCTCTATAAAGTAACAGAACCCATTCTAATAGAGCTCTATAAAGTAACAGAACCCATTCTAACAGCTCTATAAAGTAACAGAACCCATTCTAACAGCTCTGTAAAGTAACAGAACCCATTCAAACAGAGCTCTATTAAGTAACAGAACCCATTCTAACAGCTCTATAAAGTAACAGAACCCATTCAAACAGAGCTCTATTAAGTAACAGAACACATTCTAACAGCTCTATAAAGTAACAGAACCCATTCAAACAGAGCTCTATTAAGTAACAGAACCCATTCTAACAGAGCTCTATAAAGTAACAGAACCCATTCAAACAGCTCTATAAAGTAACAGAACTCATTCTAACAGCTCTATAAAGTAACAGAACCCATTCTAACAGAGCTCTATAAAGTAACAGAACCCATTCTAACAGCTCTATAGAGTAACATAACCCATTCTAACAGCTCTATAAAGTAACAGAACCCATTCTAACAGCTCTATAAAGTAACAGACCCCATTCTAACAGAGCTCTATAAAGTAACAGAACCCATTCTAACAGCTCTATAAAGTAACAGAACCCATTCTGACAGAGCTCTATAAAGTAACAGAACCCATTCAAACAGCTCTATAAAGTAACAGAACTCATTCTAACAGCTCTATAAAGTAACAGAACCCATTCTAACAGAGCTCTATAAAGTAACAGAACCCATTCTAACAGCTCTATAGAGTAACATAACCCATTCTAACAGCTCTATAAAGTAACAGAACCCATTCTAACAGCTCTATAAAGTAACAGACCCCATTCTAACAGAGCTCTATAAAGTAACAGAACCCATTCTAACAGCTCTATAAAGTAACAGAACCCATTCTAATAGAGCTCTATAAAGTAACAGAACCCATTCTAACAGCTCTATAAAGTAACAGAACCCATTCTAACAGCTCTATAAGGTAACAGAACCCATTCTAACAGAGCTCTATAAAGTAACAGAACTCATTCTAACAGAGCTCTATAAAGTAACTGAACCCATTCTAACAGCTCTATAAAGTAACAGAACCCATTCAAACAACTCTATAAAGTAACAGAACCCATTCTAACAGACCTCTATAAAGTAACAGAACCCATTCTAACAGCTCTATAAAGTAACAGAACCCATTCTAACAGCTCTATAAAGTAACAGAACCCATTCTAACAGAGCTCTATAAAGTAACAGAACCCATTCTAACAGAGCTCTATAAAGTAACAGAACCCATTCTAATAGAGCTCTATAAAGTAACAGAACCCATTCTAACAGCTCTATAAAGTAACAGAACCCATTCTAACAGCTCTGTAAAGTAACAGAACCATTCAAACAGAGCTCTATTAAGTAACAGAACCCATTCTAACAGCTCTATAAAGTAACAGAACCCATTCAAACAGAGCTCTATTAAGTAACAGAACCCATTCTAACAGCTCTATAAAGTAACAGAACTCATTCAAACAGAGCTCTATTAAGTAACATAACCCATTCTAACAGCTCTATAAAGTAACAGAACCCATTCTAACAGCTCTATAAGGTAACAGAACCCATTCTAACAGAGCTCTATAAAGTAACAGAACTCATTCTAACAGAGCTCTATAAAGTAACTGAACCCATTCTAACAGCTCTATAAAGTAACAGAACCCATTCAAACAACTCTATAAAGTAACAGAACCCATTCTAACAGAGCTCTATAAAGTAACAGAACCCATTCTAACAGAGCTCTATAAAGTAACAGAACCCATTCTAATAGAGCTCTATAAAGTAACAGAACCCATTCTAACAGCTCTATAAAGTAACAGAACCCATTCTAACAGCTCTGTAAAGTAACAGAACCATTCAAACAGAGCTCTATTAAGTAACAGAACCCATTCTAACAGCTCTATAAAGTAACAGAACCCATTCAAACAGAGCTCTATTAAGTAACAGAACCCATTCTAACAGCTCTATAAAGTAACAGAACTCATTCAAACAGAGCTCTATTAAGTAACATAACCCATTCTAACAGCTCTATAAAGTAACAGAACCATTCTAACATAGCTCTATAAAGTAACAGAACCCATTCTAACAGCTCTATAAAGTAACAGAACCCATTCTAACAGAGCTCTATAAAGTAACAGAACCCATTCTAACAGAGCTCTATAAAGTAACAGAACCCATTCTAACAGCTCTATAAAGTAACAGAACCCATTCTAACAGCTCTATAAAGTAACAGAACCCATTCTAACAGAGCTCTATAAAGTAACAGAACCCATTCAAACAGAGCTCTATAAAGTAACAGAACCCATTCTAACAGAGCTCTATAAAGTAACAGAACCCATTCTAATAGAGCTCTATAAAGTAACAGAACCCATTCTAACAGCTCTATAAAGTAACAGAACCCATTCTAACAGCTCTGTAAGGTAACAGAACCCATTCAAACAGAGCTCTACTAAGTAACAGAACCCATTCTAACAGCTCTATAAAGTAACAGAACCCATTCAAACAGAGCTCTATTAAGTAACAGAACACATTCTAACAGCTCTATAAAGTAACAGAACCCATTCAAACAGAGCTCTATTAAGTAACAGAACCCATTCTAACAGAGCTCTATAAAGTAACAGAACCCATTCTAACAGCTCTATAAAGTAACAGAACCCATTCTCACAGCTCTATAAAGTAACAGAACCCATTCTAACAGAGCTCTGTAAAGTAACAGAACCCATTCTAACAGAGCTCTATAAAGTAACAGAACCCATTCTAACAGAGCTCTATAAAGTAACAGAACCCATTCTAACAGCCCAATAATAACAGACCCCATTCTAACAGAGCTCTATAAAGTAACAGAACCCATTCTAACAGCTCTATAAAGTAACAGAACCCATTCTAACAGAGCTCTATAAAGTAACAGAACCCATTCTAACAGAGCTCTATAAAGTAACAGAACCCATTCTAACAGAGCTCTATAAAGTAACTGAACCCATTCTAACAGCTCTATAAAGTAACAGAACCCATTCAAACAGCTCTATAAAGTAACAGAACCCATTCTAACAGCTCTATAAAGTAACAGAACCCATTCTAACAGAGCTCTATAAAGTAACAGAACCCATTCTAACAGAGCTCTATAAAGTAACATAACCCATTCTAACAGCTCTATAAAGTAACAGAACCCATTCAAACAGAGCTCTATAAAGTAACAGAACTCATTCTAACAGCTCTATAAAGTAACAGAACCCATTCTAACAGCTCTATAAAGTAACAGAACCCATTCTAACAGCTCTATAAAGTAACAGACCCCATTCTAACAGAGCTCTATAAAGTAACAGAACCCATTCTAACAGCTCTATAAAGTAACAGAACCCATTCTAATAGAGCTCTATAAAGTAACAGAACCCATTCTAACAGCTCTATAAAGTAACAGAACCCATTCTAACAGCTCTATAAAGTAACAGAACCCATTCTAACAGAGCTCTATAAAGTAACAGAACTCATTCTAACAGAGCTCTATAAAGTAACTGAACCCATTCTAACAGCTCTATAAAGTAACAGAACCCATTCAAACAACTCTATAAAGTAACAGAACCCATTCTAACAGAGCTCTATAAAGTAACAGAACCCATTCTAACAGCTCTATAAAGTAACATAACCCATTCTAACAGAGCTCTATAAAGTAACAGAACCCATTCTAACAGCTCTATAAAGTAACAGAACCCATTCTAACAGAGCTCTATAAAGTAACAGAACCCATTCTAACAGCTCTATAAAGTAACAGAACCCATTCTAACAGCTCTATAAAGTAACAGAACCCATTCTAACAGAGCTCTATAAAGTAACAGAACCCATTCTAACAGCTCTATAAAGTAACAGAACCCATTCAAACAGCTCTATAAAGTAACAGAACCCATTCTAACAGCTCTATAAAGTAACAGAACCCATTCTAACAGAGCTCTATAAAGTAACAGAACCCATTCTAACAGCTCTATAAAGTAACAGAACCCATTCAAACAGCTCTATAAAGTAACAGAACCCATTCTAACAGAGCTCTATAAAGTAACAGAACCCATTCTAACAGAGCTCTATAAAGTAACAGAACCCATTCAAACAGCTCTATAAAGTAACAGAACCCATTCTAACAGCTCTATAAAGTAACATAACCCATTCTAACAGAGCTCTATAAAGTAACAGAACCCATTCTAACAGAGCTCTATAAAGTAACAGTACCTATTCTAACAGAGCTCTATAAAGTAACAGAACCCATTCTAACAGCTCTATAAAGTAACAGTACCTATTCTAACAGAGCTCTATAAAGTAACAGAACCCACTCTAACAGCTCTATAAAGTAACAGACCCATTCTAGTCAGAGATGACAGGTGGGTTAAAGGTGTTTTACCGTAGTGTTTCTGGTCTCTTCTTCACCTTGCCTCCCTTGTGATCGATCATGGCACTCTCTATATCAGCTTGGATCAGGTTGGCCTGGAGGAGACAGACAGACAGACAGACAGACAACACGTCACTAACCCTAACCCTCTATATCAGCTTGGATCAGGTTGGCCTGGAGGAGACAGACAGACAGACAGACAGACAGACAGACAGACAGACAGACAGACAGACAGACAGACAGACAGACAGACAGACAGGGAGAGAACACGTCACTAACCCTAACCCTCTATATCAACCTGGATCAGGCTGGCCTGGAGGAGACAGACAGACAGACAGACAGACAGACAGACAGACAGACAGACAGACAGACAGACAGACAGACAGACGACCAGACAGACAGACAGACAGACAGACAGACAGACAGACAGACAGACAGACAGACAGACAGACAGGGAGAGAACACATCACTAACCCTAACCCTCTATATCATCCTGGATCAGGCTGGCCTGGAGGAGACAGACAGACAGACAGACAGGCAGGCAGGCAGCAGACAGACAGACAGACAGACAGACAGACAGACAGACAGACAGACAGACAGACAGACAGACAGACAGACAGACAGACAGACAGACAGACAGACAGACAGACAGACAGACAGACTGTGTGTGTACCTTGATGTTGTCACACTGGAACAGGTGCAGGTCTGGTTTGCCCTGGCCCGGCTCCTTACACACCAGAGCCAAGATGGAGTCGTAGCTGCAGGATGACATCACCGCCTGGCAGTGCATGATGGTCCCCATGGGGAAGTTCTCCAACTCATTCTGAAACAATAACCAGCAGGTCAGTTAACCAGCTTAAAAACTGTCCTGAGGCCAGCCCTAACAAACAGGTCAGTTAACGGAACCAGCTTAAAAACTGTCCTGAGGCCAGCCCTAACAAACAGGTCAGTTAATGGAACCAGCTTAAAAACTGTCCTGAGGCAAGCCCTAACAAACAGGTCAGTTAATGGAACCAGCTTAAAAACTGTCCTGAGGCCAGCCCTAACAAACAGGTCAGTTAACGGAACCAGCTTAAAAACTGTCCTGAGGCCAGCCCTAACAAACAGGTCAGTTAACGGAACCAGCTTAAAAACTGTCCTGAGGCCTGCCTCTGAATATTCAGGTCATTAAGGAAGTTATGGAGTCACTGTGAACTTGTGGTGTGAAAAGTTCCCAGAGGAAAGTTAAATACAGGTTGTCACTTTAAACAGAACAGTGTAACTATGGGACCCGACAGCCCTTTGGTTCTCACTTAATTCTCATCTAATCAAATACTAAATCCCTGCACACAATCAAATGCTTAAAACACTGATCAAAACTTTCCTTCTTAAAGGCTCTGCATGGTCAATCCACTGTCTGCATTAGTGATACTAACCTGTACCACCGAACATTGACTTGGTACCGGTACCCCCTGTATATAGCCTCGGTAATGTTATTTTATTGTGTTACTTTTGAATGTATTTTTTGCTTTAGTAATTTAGTTAATATTTTCTTAACTATATTTTCTTAAAACTGCATTGTTGGTTAAGGGCTTGTAAGTAAGCATTTCACTGTAAGGTCTACACCCTGTTGTATTCGGCGCATGTGGCAAATAACATTTGATTTGATTTGACACAGACTCTGCAGTGGCTGTTCAGCATTACAGTGATACAGACTCTGCAGTGGCTGTTCAGCATTACAGTGATACAGCCTCTGCAGTGGCTGTTCAGCATTACAGTGATACAGACTCTGCAGTGGCTGTTCAGCATTACAGTGATACAGACTCTGCAGTGGCTGTTCAGCATTACAGTGATACAGACTCTGCAGTGGCTGTTCAGCATTACAGTGATACAGACTCTGCAGTGGCTGTTCAGCATTACAGTGATACTGACTCTGCAGTGGCTGTTCAGCATTACAGTGATACAGACTCTGCAGTGGCTGTTCAGCATTACAGTGATACAGACTCTGCAGTGGCTGTTCAGCATTACAGTGATACAGACTCTGCAGTGGCTGTTCAGCATTACAGTGATACAGACTCTGCAGTGGCTGTTCAGCATTACAGTGATACAGACTCTGCAGTGGCTGTTCAGCATTACAGTGATACAGACTCTGCAGTGGCTGTTCAGCATTACAGTGATACAGACTCTGCAGTGTCTGTTCAGCATTACAGTGATACTGACTCTGCAGTGGCTGTTCAGCATTACAGTGACACAGACTCTGCAGTGGCTGTTCAGCATTACAGTGATACAGACTCTGCAGTGGCTGTTCAGCATTACAGTGATACAGACTCTACAGTGGCTGTTCAGCATTACAGTGATACAGCCTCTGCAGTGGCTGTTCAGCATTACAGTGATACAGACTCTGCAGTGGCTGTTCAGCATTACAGTGATACAGACTCTGCAGTGGCTGTTCAGCATTACAGTGATACAGCCTCTGCAGTGGCTGTTCAGCATTACAGTGATACAGACTCTGCAGTGGCTGTTCAGCATTACAGTGATACTGACTCTGCAGTGGCTGTTCAGCATTACAGTGATACAGACTCTGCAGTGGCTGTTCAGCATTACAGTGATACAGACTCTGCAGTGGCTGTTCAGCATTACAGTGATACAGACTCTGCAGTGGCTGTTCAGCATTACAGTGATACAGACTCTGCAGTGGCACCACACCTTCCATACAGCACCTCAGACCACATTTTCGGATCAAGCATAAATAGGCTTTTAGAGAGCCACTAGCCACATGACGTTCAGTAATCCCATGATCTGATATCCCTGGTCTACCCACTAGGTCCCATTCTACCCCTGTCCAGTGTGCCAGAGCTGGGTCCTTGAGATGCCATCCTACCCCTGTCCGGTGTGCCAGAGCTGGGTCCTTGAGATGGCATGCTACCCCTGTCCAGTGTGCCAGAGCTGGGTCCTTGAGATGCCATGCTACTCCTACCCCTGTCCAGTGTGCCAGAGCTGGGTCCTTGAGATGCCATGCTACTCCTACCCCTGTCCAGTGTGCCAGAGCTGGGTCCTTGAGATGCCATTCTACCCCTGTCCAGTGTGCCAGAGCTGGGTCCTTGAGATGCCATGCTACTCCTACCCCTGTCCAGTGTGCCAGAGCTGGGTCCTTGAGATGCCATGCTACCCCTGTCCAGTGTGCCAGAGCTGGGTCCTTGAGATGCCATGCTACCCCTGTCCAGTGTGTCAGAGCTGGGTCCTTGAGATGCCATGCTACTCCTACCCCTGCCCAGTGTGCCAGAGCTGGGTCCTTGAGATGCCATGCTACTCCTGCCCCTGTCCAGTGTGCCAGAGCTGTGTCCTTGAGATGCCATGCTACTCCTGCCCCTGTCCAGTGTGCCAGAGCTGTGTCCTTGAGATGCCATGCTACTCCTACCCCTGTCCAGTGTGCCAGAGCTGGGTCCTTGAGATGGCATGCTACTCCTACCCCTGTCCAGTGTGCCAGAGCTGGGTCCTTGAGATGCCATGCTACTCCTACCCCTGCCCAGTGTGCCAGAGCTGGGTCCTTGAGATGCCATGCTACCCCTGTCCAGTGTGTCAGAGCTGGGTCCTTGAGATGCCATGCTACTCCTACCCCTGCCCAGTGTGCCAGAGCTGGGTCCTTGAGATGCCATGCTACTCCTACCCCTGTCCAGTGTGCCAGAGCTGGGTCCTTGAGATGCCATGCTACTCCTACCCCTGTCCAGTGTGTCAGAGCTGGGTCCTTGAGATGCCATGCTACCCCTGTCCAGTGTGTCAGAGCTGGGTCCTTGAGATGCCATGCTACTCCTACCCCTGCCCAGTGTGCCAGAGCTGTGTCCTTGAGATGCCATGCTACTCCTGCCCCTGTCCAGTGTGCCAGAGCTGTGTCCTTGAGATGCCATGCTACTCCTACCCCTGTCCAGTGTGCCAGAGCTGGGTCCTTGAGATGGCATGCTACTCCTACCCCTGTCCAGTGTGCCAGAGCTGGGTCCTTGAGATGCCATGCTACTCCTACCCCTGTCCAGTGTGTCAGAGCTGGGTTCTTGAGATGCCATGCTACCCCTGTCCAGTGTGCCAGAGCTGGGTCCTTGAGATGCCATGCTACTCCTGTCCCTGTCCAGTGTGCCAGAGCTGGGTCCTTGAGATGCCATGCTACTCCTGTCCAGTGTGCCAGAGCTGGGTCCTTGAGATGCCATGCTACTCCTACCCCTGTCCAGTGTGCCAGAGCTGGGTCCTTGAGATGCCATGCTACTCCTACCCCTGTCCAGTGTGCCAGAGCTGGGTCCTTGAGATGCCATGCTACTCCTACCCCTGTCCAGTGTGCCAGAGCTGGGTCCTTGAGATGCCATGCTACTCCTGCTCACCCACCTTGGTCTCTGGGTCGATGAGGCTGACTGTCTTCTCCTCCACTTGTAGCAGCATGTCCTGGGTCCATACCTAATATCAACACAATATCAATACATTCTATCTGTAAAGCAGCATGTCCTGGGTCCATACCTAATATCAACACAATATCAATACATTCTATCTGTAAAGCAGCATGTCCTGGGTCCATACCTAATATCAACACAATATCAATACATTCTATCTGTAAAGCAGCATGTCCTGGGTCCATACCTAATATCAACACAATATCAATACATTCTATCTGTAAAGCAGCATGTCCTGGGTCCATACCTAATATCAACACAATATCAATACATTCTATCTGTAAAGCAGCATGTCCTGGGTCCATACCTAATATCAACACAATATCAATACATTCTATCTGTAAAGCAGCATGTCCTGGGTCCATACCTAATATCAACACAATATCAATACATTCTATCTGTAAAGCAGCATGTCCTGGGTCCATACCTAATATCAACACAATATCAATACATTCTATCTGTAAAGCAGCATGTCCTGGGTCCATACCTAATATCAACACAATATCAATACATTCTATCTGTAAAGCAGCATGTCCTGGGTCCATACCTAATATCAACACAATATCAATACATTCTATCTGTAAAGCAGCACCGTTCATGCTACTATTACTACTACTACTACTGCTACTGCTACTACTACTACTACTACTACTACTACTACTACTACTACTACTACTACTACTACTTCTACTACTACTGCTGCTACTACTGCTACTACTACTACTACTACCACTACTACTACTACTACTACTACTACTACTACTACTACTACTACCACTACTACTACTACTACTACCACTACTACTAATACTACTACCACTACTACTACTACTACTACTAATACCACTACTACTACTACTACTAATACCACTACTACTACCACCACTACTACTACTACTACTACTACTACTACTACCACTACTACTACTACTACTACTACTACTACTACTACTACTACTACCACTACTACTACTACCACTACTACTACTACTACTACTACTACTACTACTACTACCACTACTACTACTACTACTACTACTACTACTACTACCACTACTACTACTACTACTACTACTAATAATAATAATAATAATAATAATAATAATGATAATAATAACAGTGTGTCCTGTGCCTCACCTTTCCCTTGGCATCCAGCAGGCGGAGCTTCCTGATTCCATCCTCAATGGTGATCATGGCTTCCTTCCTGTCCAGAACAAACGTGGTCAGGTGCTGAGAGGAGAGAGGAGAGGGTTTGGGACAGAGAGGGGACAGGAGAGAGAGGAGAGGGTTTGGGACACAGGGGGGACAGGAGAGAGAGGAGAGGGTTTGGGACACAGAGGGGACAGGAGAGAGAGGAGAGGGTTTGGGACACAGGGGGGACAGGAGAGAGAGGAGAGGGTTTGGGACACAGGGGGGACAGGAGAGAGAGGAGAGGGTTTGGGACACAGAGGGGACAGGAGAGAGAGGAGAGGGTTTGGGACACAGGGGGGACAGGAGAGAGAGGAGAGGGTTTGGGACATAGAGGGGACAGGAGAGAGAGGAGAGGGTTTGGGACACGGAGGGGACAGGAGAGAGAGGAGAGGGTTTGGGACACAGGGGGGACAGGAGAGAGAGGAGAGGGTTTGGGACACAGGTTAGTAATAATCTCTCCCTTACCACTAACACACTGTGTCTGTACAGTAGTAATCTTACCTCCACATGGTACTGTGAAGTGTTGGTCATGCTGTTGATGCTGTTTTTGGTGTAGTTCTTCCGTTGTTCTGGAGAACGACAGGACACAGTCAGCAGCAAAACAAACAGTATAACATCTAGACAGAACTCCAGTCATATCATAGCATGCCTGGCTAGGTTTACATGGTTTCCTGGGGACGTTGTCGGGAGTTTCACACAAACACAAACACTCCAAAGGGGACAAAGGTCAAAGTAGAATCTCTATCTGTCTCGGTACGGTAACAACGATGCAGCCAGTTGGATGACAACATCTACCTGTAGGCCGACTCTTTACCTGAGGCAATAGAACCAGTTGGATAACATCAATCTGATTAGTGATAAATGGTATTATCAAAGCAATAAAATAATAATACATATTTGTATTGAACTTCAGCAACTGATTGTAAAGCTCAACAATAGAATCAGGAACAGAGTCCATCAGGGATAACTACAGTACCATGAAGTATGGTACATGTTAGGAATCATCATCAGGGATAACTACAGTACCATGAAGTATGGTACATGTTAGGAATCACCATCAGGGATAACTACAGTACCATGAAGTATGGTACATGTTAGGAATCACCATCAGGGATAACTACAGTACCATGAAGTATGGTACATGTTAGGAATCATCATCAGGGATACCTACAGTACCATGAAGTATGGTACATGTTAGGAATCATCATCAGGGATAACTACAGTACCATGAAGTATGGTACATGTTAGGAATCATCATCAGGGATAACTACAGTACCATGAAGTATGGTACATGTTAGGAATCATCATCAGGGATAACTACAGTACCATGAAGTATGGTACATGTTAGGAATCATCATCAGGGATAACTACAGTACCATGAAGTATGGTACATGTTAGGAATCATCATCAGGGATAACTACAGAACCATGAAGTATGGTACATGTTAGGAATCATCATCAGGGATAACTACAGTACCATGAAGTATGGTACATGTTAGGAATCACCATCAGGGATAACTACAGTACCATGAAGTATGGTACATGTTAGGAATCATCATCAGGGATAACTACAGTACCATGAAGTATGGTACATGTTAGGAATCATCATCAGGGGATAACTACAGTACCATGAAGTATGGTACATGTTAGGAATCATCATCAGGGATACCTACAGTACCATGAAGTATGGTACATGTTAGGAATCATCATCAGGGATAACTACAGTACCATGAAGTATGGTACATGTTAGGAATCATCATCAGGGATAACTACAGTACCATGAAGTATGGTACATGTTAGGAATCATCATCAGGGATAACTACAGTACCATGAAGTATGGTACATGTTAGGAATCATCATCAGGGATACCTACAGTACCATGAAGTATGGTACATGTTAGGAATCACCATCAGGGATACCTACAGTACCATGAAGTATGGTACATGTTAGGAATCACCATCAGGGATAACTACAGTACCATGAAGTATGGTACATGTTAGGAATCACCATCAGGGATAACTACAGTACCATGAAGTATGGTACATGTTAGGAATCACCATCAGGGATACCTACAGTACCATGAAGTATGGTACATGTTAGGAATCATCATCAGGGATAACTACAGTACCATGAAGTATGGTACATGTTAGGAATCATCATCAGGGATAACTACAGTACCATGAAGTATGGTACATGTTAGGAATCATCATCAGGGATAACTACAGTACCATAAAGTATGGTACATGTTAGGAATCACCATCAGGGATACCTACAGTACCATGAAGTATGGTACATGTTAGGAATCACCATCAGGGATAACTACAGTACCATGAAGTATGGTACATGTTAGGAATCACCATCAGGGATAACTACAGTACCATGAAGTATGGTACATGTTAGGAATCATCATCAGGGATAACTACAGTACCATGAAGTATGGTACATGTTAGGAATCATCATCAGGGATAACTACAGTACCATGAAGTATGGTACATGTTAGGAATCATCATCAGGGATAACTACAGTACCATGAAGTATGGTACATGTTAGGTATCAGGGTGAGGGTGTGGATGACAGTGGGCTGGTATCAGGGTGAGGGTGTGGATGACAGTGGGCTGGTATCAGGGTGAGGGTGTGGATGACAGTGGGCTGGTATCAGGGTGAGGGTGGCGGTGGGGGCTGGTATCAGGGTGAGGGTGTGGATGACAGTGGGCTGGTATCAGGGTGAGGGTGGCGGTGGGGGCTGGTATCAGGGTGAGGGTGTGGATGACAGTGGGCTGGTATCAGGGTGAAGGTGTGGATGACAGTGGGCTGGTATCAGGGTGAGGGTGTGGATGACAGTGGGCTGGTATCAGGGTGAGGGAGTGGATGACAGTGGGCTGGTATCAGGGTGAGGGTGTGGATGACAGTGGGCTGGTATCAGGGTGAGGGTGTGGATGACAGTGGGCTGGTATCAGGGTGAGGGTGTGGATGACAGTGGGCTGGTATCAGGGTGAGGGTGTGGATGACAGTGGGCTGGTATCAGGGTGAGGGTGTGGATGACAGTGGGCTGGTATCAGGGTGAGGGTGTGGATGACAGTGGGCTGGTATCAGGGTGAGGGTGTGGATGACAGTGGGCTGGTATCAGGGTGAAGGTGTGGATGACAGTGGGCTGTTATTCAGGGTGAGGGTGTGGATGACAGTGGGCTGGTATCAGGGTGAGGGTGGCGGTGGGGGCTGATATCAGGGTGAGGGTGTGGATGACAGTGGGCTGGTATCAGGGTGAGGGTGTGGATGACAGTGGGCTGGTATCAGGGTGAGGGTGTGGATGACAGTGGGCTGGTATCAGGGTGAGGGTGTGGATGACAGTGGGCTGGTATCAGGGTGAAGGTGTGGATGACAGTGGGCTGTTATTCAGGGTGAGGGTGTGGATGACAGTGGGCTGGTATTCAGGGTGAGGGTGTGGATGACAGTGGGCTGGTATCAGGGTGAGGGTGTGGATGACAGTGGGCTGGTATCAGGGTGAGGGTGTGGATGACAGTGGGCTGGTATCAGGGTGAAGGTGTGGATGACAGTGGGCTGGTATCAGGGTGAGGGTGTGGATGACAGTGGGCTGGTATCAGGGTGAGGGTGTGGATGACAGTGGGCTGGTATCAGGGTGAGGGTGTGGATGACAGTGGGCTGGTATCAGGGTGAAGGTGTGGATGACAGTGGGCTGGTATCAGGGTGAGGGTGTGGATGACAGTGGGCTGGTATCAGGGTGAGGGTGTGGATGACAGTGGGCTGGTATCAGGGTGAGGGTGTGGATGACAGTGGGCTGGTATCAGGGTGAGGGTGTGGATGACAGTGGGCTGGTATCAGGGTGAGGGTGTGGATGACAGTGGGCTGGTATCAGGGTGAGGGTGTGGATGACAGTGGGCTGGTATCAGGGTGAGGGAGTGGATGACAGTGGGCTGGTATCAGGGTGACGGTGTGGATGACAGTGGGCTGGTATCAGGGTGAGGGTGTGGATGACAGTGGGCTGGTATCAGGGTGAGGGTGTGGATGACAGTGGGCTGGTATCAGGGTGAGGGTGTGGATGACAGTGGGCTGCTATCAGGGTGAGGGTGTGGATGACAGTGGGCTGGTATCAGGGTGAGGGTGTGGATGACAGTGGGCTGGTATCAGGGTGAGGGTGTGGATGACAGTGGGCTGGTATCAGGGTGAGGGTGTGGATGACAGTGGGCTGGTATCAGGGTGAGGGTGTGGATGACAGTGGGCTGGTATCAGGGTGAAGGTGTGGATGACAGTGGGCTGGTATCAGGGTGAGGGTGTGGATGACAGTGGGCTGGTATCGGGGTGAAGGTTGAATAAGATGGGGGGATCTCAAGGATAAGTGGAGTTACATAAGGAGACAACACGCTGATTCAACAAAACTTACTGAATCCTTGAGTAAGGAATTTGTGATTCCATTTGTCCGACGGGAGTTTAAAGTAACCTAGGGTTACACAATACAAAGTGCTGTGTTACTGACAATCAGGATATGTGTATGTCACCCAATCAGGATATGTGTATGTCACCCAATCAGGATATGTGTATGTCACCCAATCAGGATATGTGTATGTCACCCAATCAGGATATGTGTATGTCACCCAATCAGGATATGTGTATGTCACCCAATCAGGATATGTGTATGTCACCCAATCAGGATATGTGTATGTCACCCAATCAGGATATGTGTATGTCACCCAATCAGGATATGTGTATGTACTGTATATTGGATTCATGTGCTTTATGTGGTTATGAGCATGTCACATGACATAGAGAGATGTTAATGCATATGAAGATATAGCTAAGGACTACAGACTACTAGTAGTAGGGGTTATTGGGGAGTGGAGCTAAGGACTACAGACTACTAGTAGTAGGGGTTATTGGGGAGTGGAGTTAAGGACTACAGACTACTAGTAGTAGGGGTTATTGGGGGAGTGGAGCTAAGGACTACAGACTACTAGTAGTAGGGGTTATTGGGGGAGTGGAGCTAAGGACTACAGACTACTAGTAGTAGGGGTTATTGTGGAGTGGAGCTAAGGACTACAGACTACTAGTAGTAGTGGTTATTGGGGAGTGGAGCTAAGGACTACAGACTACTAGTAGTAGGGGTTATTGGGGGAGTGGAGCTAAGGACTACAGACTACTAGTAGTAGGGGTTATTGGGGAGTGGAGCTAAGGACTACAGACTACTAGTAGTAGGGGTTATTGGGGGAGTGGAGCTAAGGACTACAGACTACTAGTAGTAGGGGTTATTGGGGAGTGGAGCTAAGGACTACAGACTACTAGTAGTAGGGGTTATTGGGGGAGTGGAGCTAAGGACTACAGACTACTAGTAGTAGGGGTTATTGGGGGAGTGGAGCTAATGACTACAGACTACTAGTAGTAGGGGTTATTGGGGGAGTGTTCTAGTGTTCTAGATCTGAAGTGTTCTACAACAGAAGGTGAAGTGTTCTAGTGTTCTAGATCTGAAGTGTTCTACAACAGCAGGTGGAGTGTTCTAGTGTTCTAGATCTGAAGTGTTCTACAACAGCAGGTGGAGTGTTCTAGTGTTCTAGATCTTGAAGTATTCTACAACAGCAGGTGGAGTGTTCTAGATCTAAAGTGTTCTACAACAGCAGGTGAAGTGTTCTAGTGTTCTAGATCTGAAGTGTTCTACAACAGCAGGTGGAGTGTTCTAGTGTTCTAGATCTGAAGTGTTCTACAACAGCAGGTGGAGTGTTCTAGTGTTCTAGATCTGAAGTGTTCTACAACAGCAGGTGGAGTGTTCTAGTGTTCTAGATCTGAAGTGTTCTACAACAGCAGGTGGAGTGTTCTAGTGTTCTAGATCTTGAAGTATTCTACAACAGCAGGTGGAGTGTTCTAGATCTAAAGTGTTCTACAACAGCAGGTGAAGTGTTCTAGTGTTCTAGATCTGAAGTGTTCTACAACAGCAGGTGGAGTGTTCTAGTGTTCTAGATCTGAAGTGTTCTACAACAGCAGGTGGAGTGTTCTAGTGTTCTAGATCTGAAGTGTTCTACAACAGCAGGTGGAGTGTTCTAGTGTTCTAGATCTGAAGTGTTCTACAACAGCAGGTGGAGTGTTCTAGTGTTCTAGATCTTGAAGTATTCTACAACAGCAGGTGGAGTGTTCTAGATCTAAAGTGTTCTACAACAGCAGGTGAAGTGTTCTAGTGTTCTAGATCTGAAGTGTTCTACAACAGCAGGTGGAGTGTTCTAGTGTTCTAGATCTGAAGTGTTCTACAACAGCAGGTGGAGTGTTCTAGTGTTCTAGATCTGAAGTGTTCTACAACAGCAGGTGGAGTGTTCTAGTGTTCTAGATCTGAAGTGTTCTACAACAGCAGGTGGAGTGTTCTAGTGTTCTAGATCTTGAAGTATTCTACAACAGCAGGTGGAGTGTTCTAGATCTAAAGTGTTCTACAACAGCAGGTGAAGTGTTCTAGTGTTCTAGATCTGAAGTGTTCTACAACAGCAGGTGGAGTGTTCTAGTGTTCTAGATCTGAAGTGTTCTACAACAGCAGGTGGAGTGTTCTAGTGTTCTAGATCTGAAGTGTTCTACAACAGCAGGTGGAGTGTTCTAGTGTTCTAGATCTTGAAGTGTTCTACAACAGCAGGTGGAGTGTTCTAGTGTTCTAGATCTGAAGTGTTCTACAACAGCAGGTGGAGTGTTCTAGTGTTCTAGATCTAAAGTGTTCTACAACAGCAGGTGAAGTGTTCTAGTGTTCTAGATCTGAAGTGTTCTACAACAGCAGGTGGAGTGTTCTAGTGTTCTAGATCTGAAGTGTTCTACAACAGCAGGTGGAGTGTTCTAGTGTTCTAGATTTAAAGTGTTCTACAACAGCAGGTGGAGTGTTCTAGTGTTCTAGATCTGAAGTGTTCTACAACAGCAGATGAAGTGTTCTATTGTTCTAGATCTTGAAGTGTTCTACAACAGCAGGTGGAGTGTTCTAGTGTTCTAGATCTAAAGTGTTCTACAACAGCAGGTGAAGTGTTCTAGTGTTCTTGATCTGAAGTGTTCTACAACATCAGGTGGAGTGTTCTAGTGTTCTAGATCTGAATTGTTCTACAACAGCAGGTGGAGTGTTCTAGTGTTCTAGATCTGAAGTGTTCTACAACAGCAGGTGGAGTGTTCTAGTGTTCTAGATCTAAAGTGTTCTACAACAGCAGGTGGAGTGTTCTAGTGTTCTAGATCTAAAGTGTTCTACAACAGCAGGTGGAGTGTTCTATTGTTCTAGATCTGAAGTGTTCTACAACAGCAGGTGGAGTGTTCTAGTGTTCTATATTTAAAGTGTTCTACAACAGCAGGTGGAGTGTTCTAGTGTTCTAGATCTGAAGTGTTCTACAACAGCAGGTGGAGTGTTCTAGTGTTCTAGATCTGAAGTGTTCTACAACAGCAGGTGGAGTGTTCTAGTGTTCTAGATCTTGAAGTGTTCTACAACAGCAGGTGGAGTGTTCTAGATCTAAAGTGTTCTACAACAGCAGGTGGAGTGTTCTAGTGTTCTAGATCTGAAGTGTTCTACAACAGCAGGTGGAGTGTTCTAGTGTTCTAGATCTGAAGTGTTCTACAACAGCAGGTGAAGTGTTCTAGTGTTCTAGATCTGAAGTGTTCTACAACAGCAGGTGGAGTGTTCTAGTGTTCTAGATTTAAAGTGTTCTACAACAGCAGGTGGAGTGTTCTAGTGTTCTAGATCTAAAGTGTTCTACAACAGCAGGTGGAGTGTTCTAGTGTTCTAGATCTGAAGTGTTCTACAACAGCAGGTGGAGTGTTCTAGATCTTGAAGTGTTCTACAACAGCAGGTGGAGTGTTCTAGTGTTCTAGATCTAAAGTGTTCTACAACAGCAGGTGAAGTGTTCTAGTGTTCTTGATCTGAAGTGTTCTACAACAGCAGGTGGAATGTTCTAGTGTTCTAGATCTGAAGTGTTCTACAACAGCAGGTGGAGTGTTCTAGTGTTCTAGATCTAAAGTGTTCTACAACAGCAGGTGGAGTGTTCTAGTGTTCTAGATCTAAAGTGTTCTACAACAGCAGGTGGAGTGTTCTAGTGTTCTAGATCTGAAGTGTTCTACAACAGCAGGTGAAGTGTTCTAGATCTCCTCTAGAACAGAACTGCTGGAGGCTCCTAGAGAGGCCAGGGTGACTTTCTCTCAGAACAGAAGGTCCAGCGAGCGAGAAAGACAGAACACTTCAAGGTTATCAGTCTCTTCTGCAGAACCAAATAAAGCTCTCTGCTCCCAGACAGGCTGGAGTCTGTTCTGTTCTAATCTACAGCCTCAGGGTACAGTCCAGTACATTATTACTTCTATACATTATCACGTCTATATATTATCACGTCTATACATTATCACGTCTATACTTTATCATGTCTATACATTTTCACGTCTATATTTCACACACAAAAGCCACAACCTTGAGTTCAATTTGTTCTGATAACATAGAATCTGTCATTTGGTTTTGCAGAAGGTTGTGAAGCCTTGGCAACAGAAGGTTGTGAAGCCTTGGCAACACACACACAACAGGACACTGTTTGAGTCTACCTTTCTTTTTGTGTTTGGCAGACGTGTGGAGGAAGTATATTCCATCCGTTCCTGTGAGTGAGGTGATAGAGAGATGGAGAGATGGAGAGGAGTGATAGATAATGAGTGAGTGATGAGGAGAGGAGTGAGGGAGGGGAGGGGTGGTGAGGGATATGATCTGACTCAATATCAAGCACTAATGACTCATTAAGACTAGTTATCTGTAGGATATGAAGCCAACTCCAGATCCCATGTGATCCTGTATCCTCTAAGGCATTTGGTGGACATAGGAACAGCCTTGACTTGGGCAGATAAAAGAGCAGCAAATCCAGAAGTCAAGATGGCGGTTAGCTCAGCAGGGGGAGGGGGGTCAGAGAGAGAACACCTGACAGGTTACACCACAGCAGGGGGAGGGGGGTCAGAGAGAGAACACCTGACAGGTTACACCACAGCAGGGGGAGGGGGGTCAGAGAGAGAACACCTGACAGGTTACACCACAGCAGGGGGAGGGGGGTCAGAGAGAGAACACCTGACAGGTTACACCACAGCAGGGGGAGGGGGGTCAGAGAGAGAACACCTGACAGGTTACACCACAGCAGGGGGAGGGGGGTCAGAGAGAGAACACCTGACAGGTTACACCACAGCAGGGGGAGGGGGGTCAGAGAGAGAACACCTGACAGGTTACACCACAGCAGGGGGAGGGGGGTCAGAGAGAGAACACCTGACAGGTTACACCACAGCAGGGGGAGGGGGGGGTCAGAGAGAGAACACCTGACAGGTTACACCACAGCAGGGGGAGGGGGGGGGGGGGGGTCAGAGAGAGAACACCTGACAGGTTACACCACAGCAGGGGGAGGGGGGTCAGAGAGAGAACACCTGACAGGTTACACCACAGCAGGGGGAGGCGGGTCAGAGAGAGAACACCTGACAGGTTACACCACAGCAGGGGGAGGGGTGTCAGAGAGAGAACACCTGACAGGTTACACCACAGCAGGGGGAGGGGTGTCAGAGAGAGAACACCTGACAGGTTACACCACAGCAGGGGGAGGGGGGTCAGAGAGAGAGAACACCTGACAGGTTACACCACAGCAGGGGGAGGGGAGTCAGAGAGAGAACACCTGACAGGTTACACCACAGCAGGGGGAGGGGAGTCAGAGAGAGAACACCTGACAGGTTACACCACAGCAGGGGGAGGGGGGGTCAGAGAGAGAACACCTGACAGGTTACACCACAGCAGGGGGAGGGGGGGGGGGTCAGAGAGAGAACACCTGACAGGTTACACCACAGCAGGGGGAGGGGGGGGGGTGTCAGAGAGAGAACACCTGACAGGTTACACCACAGCAGGGGGAGGGGGGGGGTCAGAGAGAGAACACCTGACAGGTTACACCACAGCAGGGGGAGGGGGGGGGGTCAGAGAGAGAACACCTGACAGGTTACACCACAGCAGGGGGAGGGGGAGTCAGAGAGAGAACACCTGACAGGTTACACCACAGCAGGGGGAGGGGGAGTCAGAGAGAGAACACCTGACAGGTTACACCACAGCAGGGGGAGGGGGGGTCAGAGAGAGAACACCTGACAGGTTACACCACAGCAGGGGGAGGGGGGGTCAGAAGAGAGAGAACACCTGACAGGTTACACCACAGCAGGGGGAGGGGGGGTCAGAGAGAGAACACCTGACAGGTTACACCACAGCAGGGGGAGGGGGGGTCAGAGAGAGAACACCTGACAGGTTACACCACAGCAGGGGGAGGGGGGTCAGAGAGAGAACACCTGACAGGTTACACCACAGCAGGGGGAGGGGGAGGGGGTCAGAGAGAGAACACCTGACAGGTTACACCACAGCAGGGGGAGGGTGGTCAGAGAGAGAACACCTGACAGGTTACACCACAGCAGGGGGAGGGGGGTCAGAGAGAGAACACCTGACAGGTTACACCACAGCAGGGGGAGGGGGGGTCAGAGAGAGAACACCTGACAGGTTACACCACAGCAGGGGGAGGGGGGGTCAGAGAAGAGAACACCTGACAGGTTACACCACAGCAGGGGGAGGGG
>NW_028162369.1:22500-149213 GCF_964263955.1 Coregonus lavaretus | reverse complement strand
ATTATAGATGAAGGGGAGGAGACAGGTTAATTGGTAAAAGTCTAAGCCGTTGGGGGGGTCTAAACTGACATATGGAATTGTTTTAAGATGATCATACTATGGATTATTTAGCTATTTGATTTTGAATTTTAGGACCCCTGTAGGTGAAAGAAAATAAAAAAAAGTTTGATCAAATATTGAATTTGGCATTTACTGCTATAGCCCAGAGAAATGCATTGAATAACACATTCATGAATGGCAAAAAAGACAGTCAAAAAATAACTAATAAGAAACAATGTTTTGAAGTGTTTGTCCTATATCGAGGAAATATAAGAAAGCTCAGGAAATATATATACAGTACCAGTCAAAGGTTTGGACACCTACTCTTTCAAGGGTTTTTCTTTATTTTTACAATTTTCTACATTGTAGAATAATAGTGAAGACATCAAAACTATGAAATAACACATATGGAATCATGTAGTCACCAAAAAAGTGTTAAACAAATCAAAATATATATATATTTATAGATTCTTCGAAGTAGCCATCCTTTGCCTTGATGACAGCTTTGCACACTCTTGGCATTCTCTCAACCAGCTTCATGAGGTAGTTACCTGGAATGCATTTAAATTAGCAGGTGTGCCTTGTTAAAAGTTAATTTGTGGAATTTCTTTCCTTCTTAATGCTTTTGAGCCAATCAGTTGTGTTGTGACAAGGTAGGGGTGGTATACAGAAGATAGCCCTCTTTCGTAAAAGACCAAGTCCATATTATGGCAAGAACAGCTCAATAATCAAAGACAAAAGACAGTCAATCATTACTTTAAGATATGAAGGTCAGGTAATCCAGAAAATTTCAAGTGCAGTCAAAAAAATCATAAAGCGCTATGATGAAACTGGCTCTCATGAGGACCGCCACAGGAAAGGAAGACCCAGAGGTACCTCTGCTGCAGAGGATAAATTCATTAGAGATAACTGCACCTCAGATTGCAGCCCAAATAAATGCTTCACAGAGTTCAAGTAACAGACACATCTCAACATCAACTGTACAGAGGAGACTGTGGGAATCAGACCTTCATGGTCGAATTGCTGCAAAGAAACCACTACTAAAGGACACCAATAAGAAGAAGAGACTTGCTTGGGCCAAGAAACACGAGCAATGGACAATAGACCGGTGGAAATCTGTCCTTTGGTCTGATGAGTCCAAATTTGAGATTTTTGGTTCCAACTGCTGTGTCTTTGTGACACGCCGAGTTGGTGAACGGATGATCTCTCTGCATGTGTGGTTCCCACCGTGAAGCATGGAGGAGGAGGTGTGATGGTGTGGGGGTGCTTTGCTGGTGACACTGTCAGTGATTTATTTAGAATTCAAGGCACATTTAACCAGCATGGCTACCACAGCATTCTGCAGCGATACGCCATTCCCATCTGGTTTGCACTTAGTGGGACTATCATTTGGTTTTCAACAGGACAATGACCCAACACACCTCCAGGCTGTGTAAGGGCTATTTGACCAAGAAGGAGAGTGATGGAGTGCTGCATCAGATGACCTGACCTCCACAATCACCCAACCTCAACCCAATTGAGATGGTTTGGGATGAGTTGGACCGCAGAGTGAAGGAAAAGCAGCCGACAAGTGCCAGCATACGTGGGAACTCCTTCAAGACTTTTGGAAAAGTATTCCAGGTGAAGCTGGTTGAGAGAATGCCAAGAGTGTGCAAAGCTGTCATCAAGGAAATGTATGGCTACTTTGAAGGATGTAAAGTCTAAAACATATTTTGATTTGTTTAACACTTTTTTGGTTACTACGTGATTCCATATGTGTTATTTCATAGTTTTGATGTCTTCACTATTATTCTACAATGTAGAATACACTTTTGGGGGTCGTAAAGCAAAACGGAGAACACCATCATGTTCGTGAGTGTCTCCCCTTTCCATAGAGTGTTCATAATAGGTCAAACCTTTCGGACACTACAGACGTTTTCGTGAGAAGACCGATTTTCAGGATGTCTCATGGTCTGACAAACACAGTTCTAGCTCTGCCACCTTTCACCGCAGAAGTGCAAGTGCGACATGGCGGATGCGGTGGATTGAGATGTATCCAATGCAAAAAAAACAGATATCTCTATCTTAAACTGACGGATTTTGATGGGGATTATTTTATTATGTTACTTAGATTGACGCACCGGTGCGTCAATCGACTAGGGGGTTTTAAAGAAGGAATTCTAAGCATTGAGACAATTGAGACATGGATTATGTATGTGTGCCATTCAGAGGGTGAATGGGCAAGACAAAATATTTACGAGCCAGGCGCACCAGTTTGAGTGTGTCAAGAACTGCAACGCTGCTGGGTTTTTCACGCTCAACAGTTTCCCGTGTGTATCAAGAATGGTCCACCACCCAAAGGACATCCAGCCAACTTGCCACAACATGGGCCAACATCCCTGTGCAACACTTTCGAAACCTTGTAGAGTCCATGCCCCGACACATTGAGGCTGTTCTGAGGGAAAAGAGGTTGAAACTCAATATTAGGAAGGTGTTTCTAATGTTTTGTCCACTCAGGTAAATCACGTTTTTTGACTGCTCTGGGCCTTTAATACCCGCATCAGCTAACTGCTATTGTCCTTCTGTTAGACAGAGTCAGAGCCAACAACTTTTATTATGGCTAAGTTAGAAGCCTATTTATGTCTGGGAATTTTCTCTGTAGTGACAGCCGGCCCAGTCATAGCATCCCACGGTTTGAATGTCAGGCTTGATCTCGGTGCAGTGTTTAAATTTCCCCTTGGGCCATGCTACATTAAAATGTATAGTCATAATTGAACCTAGAGCTGTATCTAAGCATGCAATATTGGAGTCATAAACATATCGAGTTCAGCTGTAGGGTTGATACACTGGATGGGGAGGGTGGGGGTGGTTGTAGTGGTGGGGGTCTGTTTTGGGATTGCTGTTAGTGGAATAGACTGTCTAAGAGATTGTATCTAAAAGCTTATTTCCGTTGCATTTTTTCAGTGTGTCAGCAATAGATGTCTGCTTTGATATGGCTAAATGGGCTGTTTGTCTCTGGTGTGATCTCTGCTGTCATGCCACTATCCCCTACAGTCCTACAGAGAAATATGGAAATTCAACACACTCTGTTCTGAGCAGGAAGTGGAATCAGCCATGTGAAGATAATGTGAAGATAAGCCAGTAATAAGTCCACATGAAAGAGAAGGTGTGTCTCTTCATTCAGCATATATATATATATATATATATATATATATATATATATATATATATATATATATATATATATATATATATATATATATATACAGTACATTTGGAAAGTATTCAGACCCCTTGACTTTTTCCACATTTTGTTGCGTTACAGTCTTATTCTAAAATTGATTACATCGTTGTTTCCCCCTCATCAATCTACACACAATACCCCATAATGACAAAGCAAAAACAGGTTTTTAGAAATGTTTGCAAATGTATTTTAAAAAACAAACAGAAATACCTATTTTTTTTTTTTTAAGTATTCAGACCCTTTGCTATGAGACTCGAAATTGAGCTCAGGTGCATCCTGTTTCCATTGATCATCCTTGAGATGTTTCTACAACTTGATTGGAGTCCACCTGTGGTAAATTTAATTGATTGGACATGATTTGGAAAGGCACACACTTGTCTATATAAGGTCCCACAGTTGACAGTGCATGTCAGAGCAAAAACCAAGCCATGAGGTCGAAGGAATTGTCCTTAAGAGCTCCGAGACAGGTTGTGTCGAGGCACAGATCTGGGGAAGGGTACCAAAACATTTCTGCAGCATTGAAGGTCCCCAAGAACACAGTGGCCTCCATCATTCTTAAATGGAAGAAGTTTGGAACCACCAAGACCCTTCCTAGAGCTGGCCGCCCGGCCAAACTGAGCAATCGGGTGAGAAGGGCCTTGGTCAGTGAGGTGACCAAGAACCCGATGGTCACTCTGACAGAGCTCTAGAGTTCCTCTGTGGACATGGGAGAACCTTCCAGAAGGACAACCATCTCTGCAGCACTCCACCAATCAGGCCTTTATGTTATAGTGGCCAAATTGAAGCCACTTCTCAGTAAAAGGCACATGACAGCCCGCTTGGAGTTTGCCAAAAGGCACCTGAAGGACTCTCAGACCATGAGAAACAAGATTCTCTGGTCTGATGAAACCAAAATTGAACTATTTTGCCTGAATGCCAAGCGTCACGTCTGGAGGAAACCTGGCACCATCCCTACGGTGAAGCATGGTGGTGGCAGCATCATGCTGTGAGGATGTTTTTCAGCGGCAGGGACTGGGAGACTAGTCAGGATCGAGGCAAAAATGAACAGAGCAAAGTACAGAGAGATCCTTGATGAAAATCTGCTCCAGAGCGCTCAGGACCTCAGACTGAGGTGAAGGTTCACCATCCAACAGGACAACGACCCTAAGCACACAGCCAAGACAACGCAGGAGTGGCTTCGGGACAAGTCTCTGAATGTTCTTGAGGGGCCCAGCCAGAGCCCGGACTTGAACCCGCGCGAACATCTCTAGAGAGACCTGAAAATAGCTGTGTAGCGACGCTCCCCATCCAACCTGACAGAGCTTGAGAGGATCTGCAGAGAAGAATGGGAGAACTCCCCAAATACAGGTGTGTCAAGCTTGTAGCGTCATACCCAAGAAGACTCAAGGCAGTAATCGCTGCCAAAGGTGCTTCAACAAAGTACTGAGTAAAGGGACTGAATACTTATGTAAATGTAATATTTAAGTTATTTATTTGTAATAAATTAGCAAAAATGTATAAAAACCTATTTTTGCTTTGTCATTGTGGGGTATTGTGTGTAGATTGATGAGAGAAAAAAATATTAATCAATTTTAGAATAAGGCTGTAACGTAACAATGTGGAAAAAGTCAAGGGGTCTGAATACTTTCCGAATGTACTGTGTATATATATATATATATATATATATATATATATATATATATATATATATATAGGGAGAGAGAGAGAGAAGGCAGATGTTATTGTGGCAGCATGCAGCAGTTATGGTTATGTCATCGGACATCTCATGTTAGGGGACAGTCTTGTCTCTGAATGGCTCCTCAGTGCATTGTGTGTGTGTGACTCAGGCCTGCTGAGAGGAGTGCTAAATCATGTTGGCTGTGGGACGAGGAGAGCAGAGCATGGTTGAGATGTTTTTGGACATCTGCTGCACTCCCTGTCCCTGTTCCACATCAGAGGAAAGATTCAGATTCAACTTAACCGACTCCGTAGCGTAACATTTTTATAGGCTCCCACGAGAGAAGATCCTCCAAGACACACATAAGGCAATACTACAGGTCAATTGCGCTGAGATTTAGTCCAAACTCTTCTGGCTTGTGTTATGGCTCTGGTGGGAAATATGAATATGATGTATTTCTCTGTTTGACGGTGGTTTGTCATTTCCATAACTCTCACCTCCTCCACTATTTCAGTATTTATACTGTATCACTATTCATATCCTCTCATAGTTACAGATAGAAAACGTAAAACAGACTGTGGGCTGAATGCTCTCCAGTTGTGACAGGCAGATATTAATACAGCAATTTTACAGCTACTGTGTGTCCACACTGATCAAATATTCCATTATAATGGAGTGCACCTAATCCACGTCCAAATACTATAACATAGCGTTACATTCTCAATTCCCACTCTCTCGCTGTCGTCCTAATGATTACTTTTTCCTGCATTTGACAAGCCGTTGAGTCCAGGACAGGCCTAACAGTTTGTGAAAAGGGCTGACATATGAATGTAGAGCTATGTCCTACAGATATATGTGTAGGTTAGGACTCCTGGTAGGGAATATCGCAACACTTTGATCAACTGATCAAAACAACTCACCTCCAACTTTGACAACTCCCTTACTGGTGTATTTCATGAAACAAAGAATTGAAGTGAACTTTGATATTTTTGCAGCTCAAGTTTCAGACTCGACTATATCTACAGTGGGGAAAAAAAGTATTTAGTCAGCCACCAATTGTGCAAGTTCTCCCACTTAAAAAGATGAGAGAGGCCTATAATTTTCATCATAGGTACACGTCAACTATGACAGACAAATTGAGGAAAAAAAATCCAGAAAATCACATTGTAGGATTTTTAATTAATTTATTTGCAAATTATGGTGGAAAATAAGTATTTGGTCACCTAGAAACAAGCAAGATTTCTGGCTCTCACAGACCTGTAACTTCTTCTTTAAGAGGCTCCTCTGTCCTCCACTCGTTACCTGTATTAATGGCACCTGTTTGAACTTGTTATCAGTATAAAAGACACCTGTCCACAACCTCAAACAGTCACACTCCAAACTCCACTATGGCCAAGACCAAAGAGCTGTCAAAGGACACCAGAAACAAAATTGTAGACCTGCACCAGGCTGGGAAGACTGAATCTGCAATAGGTAAGCAGCTTGGTTTGAAGAAATCAACTGTGGGAGCAATTATTAGGAAATGGAAGACATACAAAACCACTGATAATCTCCCTCGATCTGGGGCTCCACGCAAGATCTCACCCCGTGGTGTCAAAATGATCACAAGAACGGTGAGCAAAAATACCAGAACCACACGGGGGGACCTAGTGAATGACCTGCAGAGAGCTGGGACCAAAGTAACAAAGCCTACCATCAGTAACACACTACGCCGCCAGGGACTCAAGTCCTGCAGTGCAAGACGTGTCCCCCTGCTTAAGCCAGTACATGTCCAGGCCCGTCTGAAGTTTGCTAGAGTGCATTTGGATGATCCAGAAGAGGATTGGGAGAATGTCATATGGTCAGATGAAACCAAAATATAACTTTTTGGTAAAAACTCAACTCGTCGTGTTTGGAGGACAAAGAATGCTGAGTTGCATCCAAATAACACCATACCTACTGTGAAGCATGGGGGTGGAAACATCATGCTTTGGGGCTGTTTTTCTGCAAAGGGACCAGGACGACTGATCCGTGTAAAGGAAAGAATGAATGGGGCCATGTATCGTGAGATTTTGAGTGAAAACCTCCTTCCATCAGCAAGGGCATTGAAGATGAAACGTGGCTGGGTCTTTCAGCATGACAATGATCCCAAACACACCGCCCGGGCAACGAAGGAGTGGCTTCGTAAGAAGCATTTCAAGGTCCTGGAGTGGCCTAGCCAGTCTCCAGATCTCAACCCCATAGAAAATCTTTGGAGGGAGTTGAAAGTCCATGTTGCCCAGCGACAGCCCCAAAACATCACTGCTCTAGAGGAGATCTGCATGGAGGAATGGGCCAAAATACCAGCAACAGTGTGTGAAAACCTTGTGAAGACTTACAGAAAACGTTTGACCTGTGTCATTGCCAACAAAGGGTATATAACAAAGTATTGACAAAACTTTTGTTATTGACCAAATACTTATTTTCCACCATAATTTGCAAATAAATTCATTTAAAATCCTACAATGTGATTTTCTGGAAAAAAATTTCTCATTTTGTCTGTCATAGTTGATGTGTACCTATGATGAAAATTACAGGCCTCTCTCATCGTTTTAAGTGGGAGAACTTGCACAATTGGTGGCTGACTAAATACTTTTTTCCCCCGCTGTACCTCCTGTCATTTTACTTTCCCAGAGTGGACTGGTACACCCAGTCTTTGAAGTTTAGTCCTTTCACTGGGATCTGCAACTTCCTCATCTCTATTCCTGGCAGGAAGTGAACACTAAACAGCTCTTGCAGTAATGATAAAGCTGGGCTTGGGGACAAAGGTTACAGTGCATTACTCTTATTGGCACACAGCCTGGACCAAAATCTGCCTCCTCTGTCTTACCACATGTTGATCCAGAGTCAGAGACATTTGCTTCTACGATGACTGGTGACTGGTATTCTGGCCTGGGACCTGGAGATGTCACTGAGTGGAGCCCTAAATTAGATTAGGGAGAGGAGAGTTCACTTGGCGGGTTTAGACCTGTTGGAACCTGGAGACTGCCCTTGGGTGAACTCCTCTCCTCCTCTCTTTCTCTCTCTCTTATCAATTATCTCTGTCTGACATGGACCTTCTACAATGTAGGGAAGTCACATGGTTTAGTGGTTTTGGAAATTGACTGCTGAGTGAGGAAATACCCCTATGTGATTACTGCTGGTAACTGCTGCATGCATTATGGGAATGATCAAATCTGTTCAGCCCAGTGGTAACACATGTCATAAACATACCTCAAGGACACTGGTCATGATGATGATGACTGATTCTATAATTAATAATTGTCCTTCAGGACAAGCTGTTTTTGAAATGACTTTACAAACTCATGCTCTGCATTAATTGTGTTAACATTGAGTCTAAATAAGACCATACAGTGTATTATTTAGATAGCTTAGAAGTCAGCTGAGTCTTCTATTTCACTTTTAATTAATAAGAATTGCATAAGTATTGCTATTATATTATATAGGTATTAATGGTTAATATTGTTTAGGATAATAATGAATTTCCTTAGGACATACTGTATTCACATAATCTGGGATTGGATGGACAAGTCTCTCATGTGTATAGGCAGAGCTGTATCCTGAGGCCCTTCAATCGATCCCTGCCTCTCCTATGCTCTGTGTTTCAAGTAGAACTCTGATTTCTGCCACACACACACGAATATGCTAAGGGTGGGATGGAGGGATAGACGGAAGATGATGTTTGGGCAGAGTGATGAAAGCCAGGTGGGATGCTTCACGCTCCGACCACCACCCACCCACTCACACTGATGACCCGGCTGGACCATCCACTAACAAGACCACACTGATGACCCGGCTGGACCATCCACTAACAAGACCACACTGATGACCCGGCCGGACCATCCACTAACAAGACCACACTGATGACCCGGCCGGACCATCCACTAACAAGACCACACTGATGACCCGGCTGGACCATCCACTAACAAGACCACACTGATGACCCGGCCGGACCATCCACTAACAAGACCACACTGATGACCCGGCCGGACCATCCACTAACAAGACCACACTGATGACCCGGCCAGACCATCCACTAACAATACCACACTGATGACCCGGCCAGACCATCCACTAACAATACCACACTGATGACCCGGCCGGACCATCCACTAACAAGACCACACTGATGACCCGGCCGGACCATCCACTAACAATACCACACTGATGACCCGGCCAGACCATCCACTAACAAGACCACACTGATGACCCGGCTGGACCATCCACTAACAAGACCACACTGATGACACAGCCGGACCATCCACTAATAATACCACACTGATGACCCGAATAGACTATCCACTAATAATACCACACTGATGACCCGGCTGGACAATCCACTAACAGTACCACACTGATGACCCGGCTGGACCATCCACTAACAGTACCACACTGATGACCCGGCTGGACCATCCACTAACAAGACCACACTGATGACCCGGCTGGACCATCCACTAACAAGACCACACTGATGACCCGGCTGGACCATCCACTAACAGTACCACACTGATGACCCGGCTGGACCATCCACTAACAGTACCACACTGATGACCCGGCTGGACCATCCACTAACAGTACCACACTGATGACCCGGCCAGACCATCCACTAACAGTACCTAATTCCTTGGGCTGGGAATTGCCAGGGACCTAACAATATGATGTTATCACAA
Organism: Coregonus lavaretus; assembly: GCF_964263955.1. Lineage (NCBI taxonomy): Eukaryota > Metazoa > Chordata > Actinopteri > Salmoniformes > Salmonidae > Coregonus > Coregonus lavaretus. The sequence continues at coordinate 139,606 of NW_028162369.1, read as the reverse complement.
TACTTAGGTGTCGATACGATATGTATTGCGATATTCACGATTCTATATGTATTGCAATTCGATACTGTGATTTTATTGCGATTTGATGTTCCAAACATATTTTTTGTTATATGTCTGCTGCAGAGAGACAAGAGAAAGAATTCGAAAATGAGTTTTGATCAGTCATGGAAATAAAAACGCTGATAACATGTTGGCTCGCAATTTTTTTTTTTAAGATAGAGAACAAGCTATATGATGAAAAATACCTGAATTTTGGCACAGGTACAGCCGACTAGCGCTAGTTAATGCTGTTTTTTTTATAGTTGTTTTTACAAACCGGTACTTGCGATATGTAACTATCAATTTTTTTCCCGATCACTACTCATTTCCACGAAACACAAGTCATAAAGTAATTTAGCTGTAAGCTGTATTAACACAACTAATATCTCATTCCCCATGGCAGCTTATGTCACGTTTTCCCTTTTTTTTTCTCACATTCCCACCTTTTCTCCCGTTCTCTGGAGCTTGTTCCTATTCCCGCCCGTTAGTATTTCAGCTCTCAGTTATTAAGCGGCTTAATCCCAGTGATCCCCCCCATCTCTTTTTTTGCCATCTGCTTTGAAATGAATGGGCATGTTGGAAAGTAGGCTAAATCCAGAGTGGCAGCTTTTTCTTTCCTATATTGAAAGAGGTGCTGGAGCCAGTGGCCAGCTGATATGAGTGGAACAATAAACAGGGAAGCCTTCTCTGTCTGTCCCCAGTAAGACATCTCTGTCTAAGCCATACACCTCAGCCTGTTGGGATGGTCTGACTGTAGCAGGTCCGTTCACTTCTCACTGAAAACCAAGCTCTGTTCTGGCCATCAGACTGTGGTTGAAAACCAACCCAGACTTATGTTGAAAACCAACTTGATGAATTCTTTATGTGGTGGGGAATGCCTGCAATGCTTTCTGGTGGCAAAGTTTAGTACCCTCTCGTCTCTGATCCGATAACAAGCATGCCGATGTCCCGCACCTTGTATGCCTAGGTCTGACAGACATTAGCATGCACTTCAAGGGGAAACAGGAATCTTAAATGAGCCCTTACTGGCTGTGTGTGACTGACTGGGACTGTGATCTCTACAGAGGTGCATTCATGTGGCCTTTCTCAGGCTGAGCAGTGGAGGGCTGGCACCAGGTGCTGGGTGGCTGGCTGATGTAGAGCCCATCTCTCTGATGCTTCTCCCTCCCTCTCCTCCCTGCCCCCATTCTGTAGGATCACTGGCAGAGACTGCACATTTGATCCTGCAGAGATCTTGTTCACCGCCATATCCGCCTGACAAAGCTCTCTCTCTCCGTCTCTCTGTCTCGCCGTCTCTTTCTCTCTGTCTTTTTATCTCAGATAAGAGAGATAAGCCTCTTGCTGCTATCTCTTCTTTGGTACAGCAGACATTGCTGTAGTCTACCCCGGTCTCTTTGATATTACAAGAGGGGTGGCGGTGTCATAGATATCTGAGAAGTTAATTCAATTATCCTTGGGATGTGCCTAGGATCCCACACAGACAAGTGTGGATAATTTATGACTGTTTCTTCAAATGATGTGAGAGTTATAAACTGCGAGCGGATATAACGCATGCCATGACGAGAGGTGTACAGCCAGACAACACCCCCAAACACACACACACACGCATTCAACACTCAACAATCATTCATTCGGAGGGTCAGTGCCAAAAAGCGTTCCGATATAATTGTCAGGGAAGTGTAAACAGGAAGCGTGCTCCTTGCACAGCGCTGTCAGCCCCCACCAAGGAATGTGAAGCACGGACAGAAAAATAAGTGTTTTTTTAGACCTGAGACACAATGTGATGAGACAGTTGACACAATACACTGGCATTTAGCTGGGTCGTGGAAGTGTTGATGAACTTGTTTTACTTAGGCAACTTTCCCACTGCACAACAAGAAGTCAAAGGAGTCCAGCAGCAGGGACACCTAAACATAAAATCAAACTCCTCAACCAAAAGTCACATTTTTTTAAGGTCAGCTCTAAACAACTTAAGATTCCAGCTAGCGATGAATCAGCGTGATGACCCTTCATCAGCTCATGCTCATCACAGACAGAGGGCTATGCCAAAAACATTCAGCTTGACTAGCATTCAGTATAGGTATGCCCAGACAGCCCCAAATCCGCAACCATAAGCAACAACATTGAGGTTTAGGTTTAGAAAATAAAAAACATGACCAATGGGTAAAATAATAATGGGTAAAATAATAATTGTGTAGATTGTGTACTCCTCTAAGAAAACCAATAGTCCAAACCTAATGTCTCTATCATAATCCGTTCAAAAGTTATTGGAATTTTTACCCTTGTAGCATGGCCAAGATTAAGCTGATTAAATCAATGGAGGCCAGAGATGTTTATCACATCAGTCACCGGCTTCATTAATAAGTGCATCAAAGACGTCGTTCCCACAGTGACCTATGTGCATATCCCAATCAAAAGCCATGGATTACAGACAACATCCGCACTGAGCTAAAGGCTAGAGCTACAGCTTTCAAGGAGCGGGACACTAATCCAGACGCTTATAAGAAATCCCACTACGACCTCCGACGAGCCATCAAACAGGAAAAGCATCAATACAGGACTACTAAAAAATCATACTACACCGGCTCTGACGCTCGTCGAATGTATCACGCATTACAAAGGGAAACCCAGCCACGAGCTGCCCAGTGACACGAGCCTACTATGCTCGCTTCGAGACAAGCAACACTAAACCATGCATGAGAGCACCAGCAGTTCCAGACAACTGTGTGATTTCACTCTCCCGTAGCCGATGTGTGTAAGACCTTTAAACAGGTTAACATTCACAAGGCCGCGGGGCCAGACGGATTACCAGGATGCGTACTCAGAGCATCAGCTGACCAGCTGGTGGGTGTCTTCACTGACATTTTCAACTTCTCCCTGATCCAGTCTGTAATACCTACATGTTTCAAGCAGACCAACATAGTCCCTGTGCCCAAGAACGCCAAGGTAACCTGTCTAAATGACTATCGCCCCGTACCACTCACATCTGTTGCCATGAAATGCTTTGAAAGGCTGGTCGTGGCTCACATCAACACCATCATCCCAGACATCCTGGACCCACTCCAATTCGCATATCGCCCTAGCAGATTTGTTCTATATTTCTCACTCTGCATTGTTGTGAAGGCCCGTCAGTAAGCATTTCACTGTTAGTCTACATTTGTTGTTAGCTCAGCCTTCAACACAATAGTACCCTCCAAGCTCATCATTAAGCTCGAGGCCCTGGGTCTGAACCCCGCCCTGTGCAACTGGGTCCTGGACTTCCTAATGGATCGCCCCCAGGTGGTGAAGGTAGGAAACAACACCTCAACTACGCCGATCCTCAAGATAGGGGCCCAACAAGGGTGCGTGCTCAGCCCCCTCCTGTGCTCCCTGTTCACCCATGACTGCGGCCACGCCTCCAACTCAATCATCAAGTTTTCAGACGACACAACAGTAATAGCCCTGATTACCAACAATGACGAGACCGCCTACAGGGAGGAGGTGAGGGCCCTGGCGGAGTGGTGCCAGGAAAATAACCTCTCCCTCAACATCAACAAAACAAAGGAACTGATTGGGGACTTCAGGAGACAGCAGAGGGAGCACGCCCCTATCCACATTGACGGGGCCGCAGTGGAAAAGGTGAAAAGCTTCAAGTTCCTCGGCGTACACATCACTGACAATCTGAAATGGTCCACCCACACAGACAGTGTGGTGAAGAAGGCACAACAGCGCCTCTTCAACCTCAGGAGTCTGAAGAAATTCAGCTTGGCCCCTAAGGTCCTCATAAACTTTTACAGATGCACAATTGAGAGCATCCTGTCGGGCTGTATCACCGCCTGGTACGGCAACTGCACCGCCCGCAACCGCAGGGCTCTCCAGAAGGTGGTGCACTCTGCCCAATGCATCACCGAGGGCACACTGTCTGCCCTCCAGGACACCTACAGCACCCGATGTCACAGGAAGGCCAAAAAGATCATCAAGGACATCAACCACCCGAGCCATGGCCTTTTCACCCCGCCATCATCCAACCATTGAACTCGTAATCTTTCTTAAAACAATATAAAGGTAACATAGATATCGATTTTGAGACATTACGTAGTATTTTCATATTTTGTAGACGCTTTTTCATATTAATGCGAAATTCCTGTAATTTTTTTACGATTTCGCAGAAAATCAAGCGTATATCTGTGAAACGTCAACAGAGCGCTCAGCATACTGCAAGCTTTTTATTTTCAAAGCCTTTTACATTGAATTTAGCTCATGTGATGTTAATTTAGCTTTTTGCGACCTGCGGAAACAACTTTGCAGGCAACCACCACAACATGTAAAATCCTCAAAAGAGCTCGGTGCTTATTATCGGATGTATTAGGTTACGAAATCTGAGTTTTTGGATATAATGTTAATGATATGTTAGAGAAAGACCCCAATGAATGATTCAGAACATGAAGAATCATCTTGGTAAAATGTATTTTATAACATGAGGAAGTGAAATGTCATCACCAAAGCGCGTTTACACCCACTCTGGGCAGAGTGGGTGGACACGCTAGATAAGTCAACACATTCACATAAAATGGGTACTTCTCCTTTTCAAAAGCCTGTGCAATAATATATCCACCGCTGTTCTTTACATATCTCCAGTGGATGATAATGTCATTGTTTCTCACAATAGATCATAACCATCACATAATTTCTTCTATAAATTGCATGTTTGGTGTATAGTGTAGCTGAGCTGGCTGGATAGCTGGCTGACTGATTGAATTATTGTTTACCCGGGTAGAGACAAGGAAGGTAGGCAAGCAGGGAGAGGGCTGATTAAACCGCCCTAGAGGCTGATGGGTAATTAACAGGCTGTTCTCTATGTTACTAGTATTAGTCACCTCCTAGGTAATCTCAGAAATCACACCAGCTGTACTCCCATTCATTCCTATACACCGCAAGCCAACCACACCATAAGCCCCCTCAAAGGCTTTAAAACTGTTATTTGATGTGATTATCATTATATTCCCATGCTGTTTCATAGATAAGGTTTTGATTTAGAAATGAATTCAGAGAAAGATGGTCAGAGGAAGGCCCTAAAAATTGTCAAAGACTCCCTAGTCATAGACTGTAATAACGCTACCTACATGTACATATTACCCCAATTACCTCGACTAACCGGTGCCCCCGCAAATTGACTCGGTACCGGTACCCCCTGTATATAGCATCGCTATTGTTATTTTTACTGCTGCTCTTTATTATTTGTTTTGTATTCTTTTATTTTGTATTTTTTTGTGTGATTTGTTTTTGTGGGTATTCTTTCTTAAAACTGCATTGTTGGTTAAGGGCTTGTAAGTAAGCATTTCACTGTAAGGTCTACACCTGTTGTATTCTGTGCATGTTACAAATACAATTTGTTTTGATATGATGTGATTTGATTTGATGTTATAGGTTTCATTTCAGGTATGATAAATCCAATGGGATGAGACTTGGGTGACCTACAGTTGTTGAAAAAAGGTGCTATCTACAACCTGAAAGGGTTCTTCGGCTGTCCCCATAGGTTAACCCTTTAAAGAACCTGTTTTGGTTCCAGGTAGAACCCTCAGGGAGGTGACCAAGAACCTAATGACCACTCTGACATAACTACAGAGTTCCTTGGCTGATATGGGAGAACTTGTCTGAGAGCATAAGGCAAAAGATTCTGTGGTCTGATGAGAGAAAAATGTTACTCTTTGGCCTGAGTGCAAAGCACTGTGTCTGGAGAAAACCAGGCATAGCTCATCACCTGTTTAACACCATCCCTACCATGAAGCATGGTGGTGGCAGCATCATGCTATGGGGATGCTTTTCAGTGGCAGGGACTGGGAGACTGGTAAGGATAGAGGGAACAATGAATGGAGCCAAATTCAGGCAAATCCTTGATGAGAACCTGCTTCAGAGTGCAAACGACCTTAGACTGGGGGCGAAGATTTACGTTCCATCAGGACAATGACCCCAAGCATACAGCTAAAGCCACGCTGGAATTGCTTCCGAACAAAAACGTGAAAGTCCTTGAGCAGCCCAGCCAAAGCCCAGAATTTCATTAAATTGAAAATCTGTGGAAAGGCTTGAAGATTGCTGTTCACCTCCACTCCCCATCTAATTTAAACAAAGCTTGAGAAAATATGCAAGGAAGAATTGGAGAAAATCCTAAAATCCAGAAGTGCGAAGTTGATACAGACATACCCAAGACGACTCAAAGCTGTAATCGCCTCCAAAGGTGCTTCTACAAAGTATTGACTCAGGGGAGTGAATACTTCTGTAAATGCAATATTTCTGTATTTAATTTTCAATACATTTGCAAACATTTCTAAAACAGTGTTTTCACTTTGTCATTATCGGGTATTGTGTGTAGATCGGTGACAAAAAAAAAAAATGTAATCCATTATGAATTCAGACTGTAACATAACAAAATGTGAAATAAGTCAAGGGGTATGAATACTTTCTTAAGGCACTCTAACTGACTATCAACCCTGATAGTAAACCCTCTGCATGCCAATGCCAACTGTACCAATATTCTGTATTCTTGCCTGGGGGCCGCAGTTGACATTCTAAATTTAAGAGGCTATGTGATCCCATTACTTGGTGCACTACCTCATGAATAACTAGTGTACAGTTGTGGTCAAAAGTTTTGAGAATGACACAAATACTAATTTTCACAAAGTCTGCTGCCTCAGTTTTGATGATGGCAATTTGCATATACTCCAGAATGTCATGAAGAGTGATCAGATGAATTGCAATTAATTGCAAAGTCCCTCTTTGCCATGAAAATGAACTTAATCCCAAAAATAAGTTTCCACTGCATTTCAGCCCTGCCACAAAAGGACCAGCTGCCATCATGTCAATGATTCTCTCGTTAACACAGGTGAGAGTGTTGACGAGGACAAGGCTGGAGATCACTCTGTCATGCTGATTGAGTTAGAATAACAGACTGGAAGCTTTAAAAGGAGGGGGGTGCTTGAAATCATTGTTCTTCCTCTGTTAACCATGGTTACCTGCAAGGAAACACGTGCTGTCATCATTGCTTTGCACAAAAAGGGCTTCACAGGCAAGGATATTGCTGCTAGTAAGATTGCACATAAATCAACCATTTTTCGGATCATTAAGAACTTCAAGGAGAGAGGTTCAATTGTTGTGAAGAAGGCGTCAGGGCGCCCAAGAAAGTCCAGCAAGCGCCAGGACCGTCTCCTAAAGTTGATTCAGCTGCGGGATCAGGGCACCACCAGTGCAGAGCTTGCTCAGGAATGGCAGCAGGCAGGTGTGAGTGCATCTGCACACACAGTGAGGCAAAGACTTTTGGAGGATGGCCTGGTGTCAAGAAGGGCAGCAAAGAAGCCACTTCTCTCCAGGAAAAACATCAGGGACAGACTGATATTCTGCAAAAGGTACAGGGTTTGGACTGCTGAGGACTGGGGTAAAGTCATTTTCTCTGTTTGGGGCATCCGGAAAACACCTTGTCCGGAGAAGACAAGGTGAACGCTACCATCAGTCCTGTGTCATGCCAACAGTAAAGCATCCTGAGACCATTCATGTGTGGGGTTGCTTCTCAGCCAAGGGAGTGGGCTCACTCACAATTTTGCCTAAGAACACAGCCATGAATAAAGAATGGTATTAACACATCCTCCGAGAGCAACTTCTCCCAACCATCCAAGAACAGTTTGGTGACGACCAATGCCTTTTCCATCATGATGGAGCACCTTGCCATAAGGCAAAAGTGATAACTAAGTGGCTCAGGGAACAAAACATCAACATTTTGGGTCCATGGCCAGGAAACTCCCCAGACCTTAATCCCATTGAGAACTTGTGGTCGATCCTCAAGAGGGGGTGGACAAACAAAAACCCACAAATTCTGACAAACTCCAAGCATTGATAATGCAAGAATGGGCTGCCATCAGTCAGGATGTGGCCCAGAAGTTAATTGACAGCATGCCAGGGCGGATCACTAAGCTAAGGATCCTGGGACTAAACACCTCCCTCTGCAACTGGATCCTGGACTTCCTGACGGGCCGCCCCCAGGTGGTAAGGGTAGGTAACAACACATCTGCCACACTGATCCTCAACACGGGGGCCCCTCAGGGGTGCGTGCTCAGTCCCCTCCTGTACTCTCTGTTCACCCATGACTGCATGGCCAGGCACGACTCCAACACCATCATTAAGTTTGCCGACGACACAACAGTGGTAGGCCTGATCAATCAATTTCAATTTTATTTTATATAGCCCTTCTTACATCAGCTAATATCTCGAAGTGCTGTACAGAAACCCAGCCTAAAACCCCAAACAGCTAGTAATGCAGGTGTAGAAGCATGGTGGCTAGGAAAAACTCCCTAGAAAGGCGAAAACCTAGGAAGAAACCTAGAGAGGAACCAGGCTATGAGGGGTGGCCAGTCCTCTTCTGGCTGTGCCGGGTGGAGATTATAACAGAACCATGCCAAGATGTTCAAAAATGTTCATAAGTGACAAGCATGGTCAAATAATAATCAGGAATAAATCTCAGTTGGCTTTTCATAGCCGATCATTAAGAGTTGAAAACAGCAGGTCTGGGACAGGTAGGGGTTCCATAACCGCAGGCAGAACAGTTGAAACTGGAATAGCAGCAAGGCCAGGCGGACTGGGGACGGCAAGGAGTCACCACGGCCGGTAGTCCCGACGTATGGTCCTAGGGCTCAGGTCTCTCAGTTGGCTTTTCATAGCCGATCATTAAGAGTTGAAAACAGCAGGTCTGGGACAGGTAGGGGTTTCGTAGCCGCAGGCAGAACAGTTGAAACTGGAATAGCAGCAAGGCCAGGCGGACTGGGGACAGCAAGGTGTCATCATGCCCGGTAGTCCTGACGTATGGTCCTAGGGCTCAGGTTCTCAGAGAGAAAGAGAGAACGAGAGAATTAGAGAGAGCATACTTAAATTCACACAGGACACTGGATAAGACAGGAGAAGTACTCCAGGTATAACCAACTAACCCCAGCCCCCCGACACATAAACTACTGCAGCATAAATACTGCTGCAGTATTTACGTGTCTCACCGACAACGATGAGACAGCCTATAGGGAGGAGGTCAGAGATCTGGCCGTGTGGTGCCAGGACAACAACCTCTCCCTCAACGTGACCAAGACAAAGGAGATGATTGTGGACTACAGGAAAAAAAAGAGGACTGAGCACGCCCCCATTCTCATCGACGGGGCTGTAGTGGAACAGGTTGAGAGCTTCAAGTTCCTTGGTGTCCACATCACCAACGAACTATCATGGTCCAAACACACCAAGACAGTCGTGAAGAGGGCACGACAAAGCCTATTCCCCCTCAGGAGACTAAAAAGATTTGGCATGGGTCCTCAGATCCTCAAAAAATTCTACAGCTGCACCATCGAGAGCATCCTGACTGGTTGCATCACCGCCTGGTATGGCAACTGCTTGGCCTCTGACCGCAAGGCACTACAGAGGGTAGTGCGTACGGCCCAGTACATCACTGGGGCAAAGCTCCCTGCCATCCAGGACCTCTATACCAGGCGGTGTCAGAGGAAGGCCCTCAAAATTGTCAAAGACTCCAGCCACCCTAGTCATAGACTGTTCTCTCTGCTACCGCACGGCAAGCGGTACCGGAGTGCCAAGTCTAGGTCCAAAAGACTTCTCAACAGCTTCTACCCCCAAGCCATAAGACTCCTGAACAGCTAATCATGGCTACCCGGACTATTTGCACTGCCCCCCCACCCCATCCTTTTTACGCTGCTGCTACTCTGTTAAGTAAGTATTTATGCATAGTCACTTTAACTCTACCCACATGTACATATTACCTCAACTACCTCAACTAGCCGGTGCCCCCGCACATTGACTCTGCAACGGTACCCCCCTGTATATATAGCCTCCCTACTGTCACTTTATTTTACTGTATATATAGCCTCCCTACTGTCACTTTATTTTACTTCTGCTCTTTTTTTCTCAACACTTTTTTTGTTGTTGTTTTATTCTTACTTTTTTGTTTAAAATAAATGCACTGTTGGTTAAGGGCTGTAAGTAAGCATTTCACTGTAATGTCTGCACCTGTTGTATTCGGCGCATGTGACCAATAAAATTTGATTTGATTTGATTTGATTGCAGAGGTCTTTAAAAAGAAGGGTCAACACTGCAAATATTGACTCTTTGCATAAACTTAATGTAATTTTCAATAAAAGCCTTTCACACTTATGGAATGCTTGTAATTATACTTCAGTATACCATAGTAACATCTGACAAAAATATCTCATAACACTGAAGCAGCAAACTTTGTGAAGACCAATACTTGTGTCATTCTCAAAACTTTTGACCACGACTGTACATACTGTGCATTCGGAAAGTATTCAGACCCCTTGACTTTTTCCACATTGTTATGTTACAGCCTTATTCTAAAATTGATTAAATTGTTTTTTCAGACCCTTTAGTGAGTACTTTGTTGACACTACAAGCTTGGCACACCTGTATTTGGGGACTTTCTCCCATTCTTCTCTGCAGATTCACTCAAGCTCTTTTAGGTTGGATGGGGAGCGTCGCTGCACAGCTATTTTCAGGTCTCTCCAGAGATGTTCAAGCGGGTTCAAGTCCGGGCTCTGGCTGGGCCACTCAAGGACATTCAGAGACTTGTCCCGAAACCACTCCTGCGTTGTCTTGGCTGTGTGCTTAAGGTTGTTGTCCTGTTGGAAGGTGAACCTTAGCCCCAGTCTGAGGCCCTGAGCGCTCTGGAGCAGGTTTTCATCAGGGATCTCTCTGTACTTTGCTCCGTTCATCTTTCCCTCAATCCTGACAAGTCTCCCAGTCCCTGCCGCTGAAAAACATCCCTACAGCATGATGCTGCCATCTCCATTTTTTTTTTTTTTCGCTTTGTCATTATGGGGTATTGTGCGTAGATTGATGAGGAACATTTTTTTATTTAATCAATTTTAGAATAAGGCTGTAACATAACAAAATGTGGAAAAAGTCAAGGGGTCTGAATACTTTCCAAATGCACTGTACTAGTGATGTGCAGTTCGTGAACGATTCAGTCTTTTTTAACTAATCTTTTTACTGACTCGAGAGTCATGATTAGTTTTTCTGAGTTACTCATTCATTTTAGTTTGTTTGACCTGCTGGCCGCAATGAATTCTACAGTAGCATTAATATGCGCTCCTCTTCTGACTCCGGAGACGTGCTCTGACCAACAACTGTCTGTCATATATGCACACAGGCAAAATTGATCATGCTGCAGGCAGCATAGTGAATAAAAATACATGTTTAGAACTGACAATTGATCGCATGGTTCAATATTGCAATTATTTGATTATTGAACGTTATGATGGACACAACTTTGTAGAACCAAAATATACACAGCCTCTGCTCAACAAACTCGAACTTGAGAACGAATTGTTTGGTGTGATGCAGTTTGCGAACGATATTGTGCTTATCACCCTCACGGCAGTCAAGCAATGCATTTTGCAATGAGTTGTTCACAATCTAGTCCGGTTAATCTTATTTGTATGCCTAGCAATCCACAAGTGTACATTGTTTAAAGCACGCTTTTAAAAGTCTCAGTCACAAATGACAGCTCCAATAAGCCCCTTATGGTGAACGACATATGAACGAGAGGCTTGTAGAATCAGAACTATTTCGAGTTTTCAGTTGATCTTTCGCTGGTAGGGGGTCCTACGTGCTTTAGCATTACTGACTCAAATGAACAAAATTAGTCTAAATATTCGTTATTTTGACTGAACAAGTCTTAAAGATCTGAGTCATTAAAAAGAGCCGAACTTCCCATCACTAGTACATACAGTAGTTCTGCTACCATGTTTTTATTTTGTTTATGACTCTTAAAAAAAAATAAGATGCCTAAAGTGGTTTCTAAGCAAAATAAATGAATCATCATGTTATGAAATGAGTGTTCCCAAGCTAGAAGAGGTGCAGGCAGAAAATGGATGTCACAGGCATAAAGAAGCCAACATCCAGAGTTTGGTTTGAGGCTATGTGCTAAAAGCAGCCGCAATGTGTGAATAAAGCGTGTCAGATGAATTTAAGCTATTATGGGACAAAATGGGCATGCTTCCTATTATGCCAAAGTGTCAAAACATTCAAATCTGTTTATAATTAAGCTCATTATAGGCTATTATACAGGTATATGATCTTAATTTGAGCCAGTTTGCTACAGCAGGAAAATAATCATGCAGCAACAGGAAATGTTAATTATTGTTATTATATTTATATTGTTATTATAATTAATGGACATTTCTCGTAAGGGGAAATCAAGTCTGAAATTTTAAAATGGAAATTACAAACTTCAGAAGCCTTGTTATACCTCAAATACACTGCATTCAATTTCCTGCATTTCAGGAAAGTTCTCCTGCAACATGGTGATCAAATTAAGATCCTACATCTGTAAACCTCAAACCGTGCATCTCTCCTTTAGTGTTCTCAAACCCAGTTTTTATTTGGTGAAAACACACGTACTGCTGTTACACTGGGCACTCTCACTATAAAAGCATTGATTTCCCCCGTCCTCTCACTGTATGATGTTTCTGGCCTTCCCAGGGAAGGAAGATGAAGGAGCTATATCTAAGACAGGATCTAAATCACTGCTATGAGAAATACCCCAGTGAGGGAGGAGGGAGACGGTGGGGCTGGGAGAAGATAGATGCAGTCCTCTGCTCCCCAGTCTAGTGTCATAAATTACCTGGCCATTGATCCGGTGTGGTCTCAGATTCTCAGCGGCCCTCTCCACACATTGCTCAGGGGGCTGAGAGGACGTGGAAGGGCTGGGGCTGAGACTACCAACAACAGAACTAGAATGAGATTCTATTTCTATGCTACCAACAACCAGAGATTCCTCACACACTGCTTCTCTCCAGGGTCTATGGTACACAGCCCATTCTGCACCTAGAGTACATAAACAGGCTCTTATTCATCCGCCCTGTTGTGCATCTGTAGCAGAGGAGGCTGGTGGGAGGAGCTATAGGAGGACGTGCTCATTGTAATGGCTGGAATGGAATAAATGGAACAAAGTCAAACGTGGTTTCCATATGTTTGATGTGTTTGATACCGTTACATTCATTCCATTCCAGCCATTACAATGACGATGTCCTCCTATAGCTGCTCCCAAGACCCTCCTCTGATCTGTAGGTATTATAGATTTTGGTTGTTTGCACCCAGGTTTTGGTTCGCAAAACCAGAGTATTCATACTAAAGTGTGGTTTTTGATTCAATATTCTTTGAGGGTTTTCAAGTTCGGGCTGAATTATGGAGAGCAGGGTTGGAAAGGGCAGGATTAATGTAGGTAAAATGTATATCTCCTTGGTTGACATGACGTTTCAAGGTCCATACCTCTGGCTTGTCTAAAGACAACAGGAAGTTAACTCTCCAGAGTGACCAGAGCAGCCAAGTGGATGATGACATCCTTTGTGAGTCCATCATGGAAAACCAAGTCTTTATTTTGGAATGCTCAACCACGCTCTAAATAGGCTCGGTCACGCGAGGGTGAAAGCCCTGTGTCAGAAAACAAAACAAAACATAGAAATATTGCATGTCATTTTTCCCTCATTTGCATCCCCAGAAGAGGACATTTTATGAATTATTACTTTACAGATGGATATGGGGGAAAACAGCATTTAAAGCTGTAATATGTCACTTTTTGGGCGACCCAACCAAATTCACATTTGTGAGTTATATATCTGTAATTCTCATTGAAAGAAAGTCTAAGAAGCGTTAGATCTGTTCAATGTGCGCTATTTCTTCTTCCCGTGCTTAAGTTTTGTTTTTGCATCTTTTACTTTCGGTTTTGTACACCAGCTACAAACAGCTGAAAATACAATATTTTTGGTTATGGAAAATATATTTCACAGCGGTTTAGATGGTACAATGATTCTCTACACTATACTTGCTTGTTCTGTCACATAAACTGAAATTAGGCGAACTATTCGAATTTTTGCAACCAGGAAATGGCGGAGTGATTTCTGCATAGTGCATCTTTAAGGTCAGAGGAAATGGGAAATCAGGTCAGATAGAATTGAGGTGTTAATGAAGGCTTTTTGCTGCCTTTTATCTTCCGCTGCCCTGGGTCCATTCCTCCCCTGCAATATGCTTCTCACTCTCTCACACACACACACACACACACACACACACACACACACTGATGATGTGGTGGAGGCATACACACAACAGGCACACTGTTAGCCTATTATGGTGGCTGACTGATGACACCCACCAGGGTTTACTCAGAGGTCCAGGTGTTGATTGACAATGGCAGGGATGATGTCACCTGATTAGGGGGGATTGGGGAGTGAAGCTATGTAGGCGGTATATTGCAGCTGGCTGGATCTGGCTGTGGCGAGCTGGCTGGCCTGGTACTGTGAGAGAGACTGTAGTGCCGTGAACTTCATTGAATAGATCCTCTCCGTTCTCTCCATTATCCATGAGAGCACATCATTTGTTCCCAGCTGAGGATGGTTCTACCTTCAATACATTTCTCTTCTCTCTCTTTCCTCTGTTCTGCTTCAGATTTCTCACAAAGCTTTTTTTTCTTTTAAGAGGACTTTGTTTCAGTTGACTAAAGTTCACTGGTTTTGATATTTTCAGCACATTTACCTGTATGTGTGTGTGTGTGAGAGAGAGAGAGAGAGAGAGAGAGAGAGAGAGAGACAGAGAGAGAGAGAGAGAGAAAGAGAGCGAGAGCGTGAGAGAGCAGACATGTTAGTTGAACCAAGTTGTACACTCCACTTTCAATACATGCCTCTTATCTAAGAATTGCCCCTTGAGGCAATTAGCTTGTGTGCTAACATCTTTATATACAGTTGGAGCAAAGGTGAAGGTGGACTTGCCTCAATTATCTCAACCATTCTGAATCCCTAGTGCACCACTCCTTCTGGAGTCTGGCTTTTCCAATGAATTATGATCCTTTGTAATGGAGATTAACCTTTCTAAAAAATTGTAGTTGGCCTACTTAACATGGATCTTAAAACTGGGTCATATGGTGCTAATTTGAAAGGCTTCGTATGTTGTGTGTTGGGGCTTGATCTAATAACATGGGCGCTCCGCGTCATTATATGGGGCTTTGGGGGTAATGCTATCAGATGAACATTTGCATAGTGCCATCATGTATTATTCATGGTTTGTCTGCCTCCCCAATTAGCCTGAGCAGGGCCTTTCTCTTGACTGGTTTTAACATCTGGGCGACCCGGGAGTTTGCTTTCCGTCATAGATAACAGGGGTTGGGGGTGGAGTCAGGGATGGATGTCCTCCAGGCCCCCTGGGTGTCTGTTCACAACACCAATCAGAGGGTGTGGCTGACTCCCTATTCCAAGAGAGAAGGGGGTTTCTAAGCCTACAGGCCGGGCTGGTGAGAGAGGATGAAATACACAGAGCATGGACAACACACTGGAATATCTAGCTCAGTATTAGGAATATTAGAGGTGTTCGCCTGTAGGTTTCCCAGAGAGCCTGGTCTTCACACACACACACACACACACACACACACACACACACACACACACACACACACACACACACACACACACACACACACACACACACACACACACACACACACACACACACACACACACACACTGCTCCCTGTAGTGTCTCATCCATCTGTCGGAAGCAGCATAGCCTCTTTTATTTGGGCTGCTGTGGAGGAGAGGAAAGGGTTGAGTGGGCTGCTTTCTCTCTTTCCCACCTGCAGTGTCAGTTATGTTCTCTCTTCCTGTTTTTCCAGAGGTGTGTGGAGTGATTCCCTCCCGTAGACACAGGTACACACCAGCTGCTGTCTGTGTGTTTTAAATGACTGTGTCTGTCTGCTTGACTCTCCTAGACAGACTTCACTCTCTCCCACTGATTCTGACGATCTGATCCACTCACTGACTCATATCGGCTGTCTCAGTCTGCATGGACCCATCTCTCAACTCCCCATTTCTCCGCAGACTGTATACGCCCTTTTTCCCCTCGCTTGCTTAGTTGCTCTGCACTTTTTCATCATCCTCAGAGTCAGACACAACAACCCCCTCCGCCCCTTACCCTCCTCCCCTCCCCTCCCATCCCCCTCTACCCCACAGGGCTTGTTCTCTGCCGGCTTTCCCCCTCATCGCTTTCCCTTTTAGCTAACACCAAAGCGCCTCAGTTTTGGCAAAACAACCCCCTTCTCCTCCTCCTCCTTCTCCTCCTCCCCCTTCCCTCCATCTCTTTAATTCCAGAGCTCTCAGGTTTATGAGGAAGCTCAAATTTGTATCCCTTCATTTCTGAAGCAGTGGGGAGTCAGTGCACTCAAGGGTTACAGTATCTCCACAGCACTGGGGTAATGCATTATTCTCTGTGTGACGGGTGGGGTGGGGCGACACACCACCGAGGTGCTGTCAGGGGATGACAGCCCTTTGTTACCTGTTTTCTCCCTCTTTGCCATTTGTTCATGTCATCCTCCTCTGTTCCTTTTCTCTTTTCTGCCCCATACCAACAAGTCTTCTTTCTTGCTCACACTCGTTAGTGGCTGTTGTTTGCTGGATTAGAACTGAGAAGTCAAAGTCAGAGCTGTCACTTCAGTGGAGCACACACACACACGCACACACACACACACACACACACACACACACACACACACACACACACACACACACACACACACACACACACACACACACACACACACACACACACACACACACACACACACACTCACACACACACACACACACACACACACACACACACACACACATACACACATACACACGCACACGCATGTGCACACACAAACACACACACAATTACATAGGCTAGAAGATAGACACACAGAGGGGTCCCTCCAGGTGTGTCTTTTTCCATGGTCAGTGGGTTCTGAGAACAGGCTGAACTCTTAATACCAGACTGTTGAAGAGAGAACAAGGCCAAGGGTTGGGCTGGTCAACATGATGTCCTGTCTCTGAGGTTGGGCTGGTCAACATGATGTCCTGTCTCTGAGGTTGGGCTGGTCAACATGATGTCCTGTCTCTTAGGTTGGGCTGGTCAACATGATGTCCTGTCTCTGAGGTTGGGCTGGTCAACATGGTGTATGTCTCTGAGGTTGGGCTGGTCAACATGGTGTCTGTCTCTGAGGTTGGGCTGGTCAACATGATGTCCTGTCTCTGAGGTTGGGCTGGTCAACATGATGTCCTGTCTCTGAGGTTGGGCTGGTCAACATGATGTCCTGTCTCTGAGGTTGGGCTGGTCAACATGATGTCCCATCTCTGAGGTTGGGCTGGTCAACATGGTGTCTGTCTCTGAGGTTGGGCTGGTCAACATGATGTCCTGTCTCTGAGGTTGGGCTGGTCAACATGATGTCCTGTCTCTGAGGTTGGGCTGGTCAACATGATGTCCTGTCTCTGAGGTTGGGCTGGTCAACATGATGTCCCATCTCTGAGGTTGGGCTGGTCAACATGGTGTCTGGCTCTGTGGTTGGGCTGGTCAACATGATATCCTGTTTCTGAGGTTGGGCTGGTCAACATGATGTCCCGTCTCTGAGGTTGTGCTGGTCAACATGGTGTCTGTCTCTGTGGTTGGGCTGGTCAACATGATATCCTGTTTCTGAGGTTGGGCAGGTCAACATGGTGTCTGTGCTGTGTGGAGTCTTTAAGGTTGGACTGGGCTACTCTTTATAAACATGCAGGGTTGTTGGTGAAATCAAATCTAATATGTCTCAATAATAAGACCTGGCTATATCTTGTAAAGAAAATAAAATGTAAAGGTTTAGTGCTTTTAGAGATACAAGAGATGTTCTGATTGTAGTATTTCACACAGAAAAATGACATGCAAGACTAGCTATGGATATGTGGGGTAACACAGTAGATGTGTTACCCCACATATGTGAGTTGTAAGTATGTGAATTGTATTCAGGCCAGTAGCAGCCTGTGGACCTGACCATGTTCAGAGTGTGTCCCGGGTGTGTTCAGAGCTGTAGAGATGGTGTGTGTGTATATGTGTTTTCCACTCAACAGATCATAATTCCACCCCTCATCCCCTCAGCTCTGTTATCTCCTCAGCTCTGTTATCTCCTCAGCTCTGTTATCTCCTCAGCTCTGTTATCTCCTCAGCTCTGTTATCTCCTCAGCTCTGTTATCCCCTCAGCTCTGTTATCTCCTCAGCTCTGTTATCTCCTCAGCTCTGTTATCTCCTCAGCTCTGTTATCTCCTCAGCTCTGTTATCCCCTCAGCTCTGTTATCTCCTCAGCTCTGTTATCTCCTCAGGTCTGTTATCTCCTCAGCTCTGTTATCTCCTCAGCTCTGTTATCCCCTCAGCTCTGTTATCTCCTCAGCTCTGTTATCTCCTCAGCTCTGTTATCCCCTCAGCTCTGTTATCTCCTCAGCTCTGTTATCCCCTCAGCTCTGTTATCTCCTCAGCTCTGTTATCTTACAGTAGGCAACAGTACATGCATTAGAATGTCCTCCACATAGTCACCCCTATGATCTCTATCTGGAGAGCCCCCCCACTCCAACCACCTCCTGCAAATGTTACCTTTTACCCTGGCAGAAGAATACACTTTCTTTCCTCTCCATTTGATGATCGCCAGACATGATAACCTTAGCTGGTGAACTGCAAATGCCACGGCAGTGGGCCAGCCAATCACGTTGCTCGTCACTGGGCGCAGTGACCGGTGTTGCACTCTTATGGGGCTCAGTGCAGTGACTCTCTCTCTGTGGAGATATGCTTTATGAATATGAATGAGTCAGCAGGACTCTGAGGTCTGGACACACAGGACTTGCATGAATATCCATAACAATGGACAATAACGTATCATATCATATCTCAAACACATTTAGCCTATTATTCACTTAAAAATGCAAGGGTGCTCAACTACTAACATGAAAACACAGTAGGTGCCAAAAGAAAGACAGCTCTCAACACGCATTCCATATCAGCTGAAATTAGTCAAGGATGTGTTTCAAGCCTAAAGCCTTCATCAGCATAAATACCCAAGTGTTTTTGGTTAACAAAGCCTCCAGTCCTCTCTCACACTATCAGGAAAACACATTGGTACAGAGTCTGTCTCCATGGCCACCGCTGCTTCTCAACCCACACGATAAGATACAGTATGAAAGAGCCTATCTCAGTGAGCTAGGTAATATCTACACATTAGGTGGTGAGAGATGGAAGACAGTAATGCTGCTGGGTTATTGTTTTGTCGCGGTACTTATGGTTGTCTCTCACCCGTAGTCTGATACATTATACTTATTGCAAAAACACATTTACTCATTAAGAGATTCACTCTGATGCACAAGATATCTCAGCCAATTCTATAACCTCACCATGCCTGGAATATTAGATATGTGGTACGCGCTCTTCTCATTCCTAACTGAGAGCAGGTTGATCTAGTATAACATCAGTACATAGGGCCGGTGGCTTCTACCAAGTGGTGTCTGATATGTACTGGCAAATCCACAATGATGTCTAAATCCATGCTAGAGGGAGAGCACAGTTCATACAGCACATCTCCTATACCTGAAGAGGTGTCCCTACACTCTTAGAAAAAAGGGTTCCATAGAGATTATTCGGCTGTCCCCATAGGATAACCCTTTTTGGTTCCATGTAAAACCCCTTTTTGTTCCAGGTAGAACCCTTTTGGGTTCCATGTAGAATCCTCTGTGGAAAGGGTTCTAGATGGAACCCAAAAGGGTTCTACCTGGAACCATAAAGGGTTCTTCAAAGGGTTCTCCTATGGGGACAGCTGAAGAACCCTTTTAGGTTCTAGATAGCACCTTTTTTTCTAAGAGTGTAGTGTTGGTTTGAGTCATTGGTACTACTATGAGATACTATGACATGGGTTATAGGGGGGGTATTGCTAGGAGACAGGTGTCTCTCTGCTCTCTGCCTGTGTTATCTGAGTCAGAGATGTACTATGTTATCTGAGTCAGAGATGTACTACTTCAGTCCCAGCTTCAGACTGAGCCTCAGGAGCACAATCAGCCTGACATTGTGTTTAATCACGCTTAGCATACATACAGGAAGGAGAAGGAAGTGGAGAGCCTGTCAATCATGACCAGGAAATTAAATAGGCCTATTCTCTAAAAGATGTCACAATGATATTGCTTATTACAGATCCCGTTTAATAACTAGGAGTTGGATTGAGCTATAAATTCTTCTGATGTTCACAGCAGTACCCAAATGTAGTTAAAAACATACATAAACATTTAACAGATAAATAATATATTATCAGGAAAACACCCCTCAACATAGAACATTCTAATTACTGAGGGTGCGCACCTGCTGGATAACTAATGTGCACGTACGGGCGGCTTCCTATGAATATGCTTGAAAAGGTAAGCAACATAAACATGATCAAACAGTCTGTGTTTGGCTCGACTGAGGAGCTAGCAAGCAATGGAGTGGAATGTCCAAAGGGACGGGAACTCACCAGTACACATCGTCACAAACCTTTTCCCACACTGTTCCTGACCTTTCTTCTCTCTCTCTTCCAGTTTCTCTGTCTGAAGAACATCCGGACGTTCCTCAAGGTGTGCCACGACAAGTTTGGCCTGCGCAACAGTGAGCTGTTTGACCCATTTGACCTGTTTGATGTCAGGGACTTCGGCAAGGTGAGTGATGTTGGTGTTGAATGGAGGTCATTGTGGTTTGTGGTGTGTGCAGCTATTGAAGTGTGGAGTGTTCTGCCGTGCCCAATGTCTTGGCTTACTCAGAAATGGGATCTATTTTCCCAATGTGATATATATATATAAAATGTAACACTGTTGCTCCTGCTACCCAGAAAATTGATTGTGCCGCTTGCTCCTAGAAAAGCACTCTTGTTGGAATGATAAGCTCGGTCCTCCGTTGATTTCAATGTGGGATGTGTTTAATGGATGAGATGTAAAATGTGGTCCTCTGTAGCTCAACTGGTAGAGCACGGCGCTTGTAACGCCAAGGTAGTGGGTTCGATCCCCGGGACCACCCATACACAAAAATGTATGCACGCATGACTGTAAGTCGCTTTGGATAAAAGCGTCTGCTAAATGGCATAAAATAAAATAAATAAAAATTATGTAATAGGGATATTTGTTACAGCTCACAGTCAGATCTGTCTGCTGTAGCAGCGGTGTATTGTGCATTTCAGCTATCAGCATACGGTGTCACACTTCACTGTCAGCACTTTGTGCATGTATCAGTGAGTGTGAATGTGTTTTGGTGAATATGTGTATCTTTGTTTTATGCTAGTGTGTGAGAAGATGGTTCATGGATTTTCCTGGAAGCTGTGTGTGTTTTGTCCACTTGCCCTGGGGCATATTCATTCCGCCGATTCTGTTACAAAACTTTTCTTAAAAGGAAGCAAACAAAATCATACGGGGAGGGACCTACCTGAATCTGTCCAAATTAAGCTCTTGTTTTGTTTGGACTAATGATAACTGTTTGGACTAATGATTACACCCCTAGAGTGTGTGTGTGATCCGTGTGTGATCCAGGGCATATTAACCTGGACCCCTCTCTTTACGGCTAATCCCACTTACTGTGAACCAACTCAGTGGGTTCCATGGGGGAGTGCTGAGATCTCGCCAGGCTATTGGGTCATATATGTAGTGCCAAGCAGTGGAGGCTGCTGAGGGGAGGATGGCTCATAATAATGGCTGGAATGGAATGGCATCAAACACATGGAAACCATGTGTTTGATGTATTTCATACAATTCCACCTATTCCACTCCAGTCATAACCACAAGATGGGTTTTCCCAATTAAGGTGCCACCAACCTCCCAAGATGCCAGTGCTGTGAAAAAAGTATTTGCCCCCTTTCTAATTTTCTCTACTTTTGCATATTTGTGATACTGAATGTTATCAGATCTTCAACCAAAACCTAATATTAGATAAAGGGAACTTCCATTGATTGTGTGTTTTGGATCATTGACTTGCTGCATGACCCAGCTGCGCTTCAGCTTCAGCTCACAGACGGATGGTCTGACATTCTCCTGTAGAATTCTCTGATACAGAGCAGAATTCATCATTCCTTCTATTAAGGCAAGTCGTCCAGGTCCTGAGGCAGCAAAGCATCCCCAAACCATCACACCACCACCACCATGCTTGACCTTTGGTATGATGTTCTTATTGTGGAATGCAGAGTTTGGTTTTCACCAGACATTACTGGAACCATGTCGTGCAAAAAGTTATACTTTTGAATAATCTGTCCATAGAACGTTCTTCCAAAAGTATTGATGATCATCCAGGTGCTTTTTGTCAAACTTGAGTCAACTTTTTGGACGAGATGGGTCCCATTATGTCTGGCGAAAACCAAACACTGCATTCCACAGTAAGAACATCATACCAAAGGTCAAGCATGGTGGTGGTGGTGTGATGGTTTGGGGATGCTTTGCTGCCTCAGCACCTGGACGACTTGCCTTAATAGAAGGAACCATGAATTCTGCTCTGTATCTGAGAATTCTACAGGAGAATGTCAGACCATCCGTCTGTGAGCTGAAGCTGAAGCGCAGCTGGGTCATGCAGCAAGACAATGATCCAAAACACACAATCAAGTCTACATGAAAATTGCTAAAAAGCAACAAATTTGAAGTTTTGGAATGGCCTAGTCAAAGTCCAGACCTAATCCCAATTGAGATGTTGTGGCAGGACTTGAAACGAGCAGTTCATGCTTGAAAACCCACACGTCACTGAGTTACTGCATGGAAGAGTGGGCCAAAATTCCTCCACAGCGACGTGAGAGACTGATCAACAACTACAGGAAGCATTTGGTTGGAGTCATTGCAGCTAAACGTGGCACAACCAGTTATTGAGTGTAAGGGGGCAATTACTTTTTCACACAGGGGAATTGGGTGTTGCATAACATTGTTTATGAAATAAATATGTAATTGTTGTGTTATTTGTTCACTTATGTTCCCTTTATCTAATATTAGGTTTTGGTTGAAGATCTGATAACATTCGGTATCACAAATATGCAAAAGTAGAGAAAATTAGAAAGGGGGCAAATACTTTTTCACAGCACTGTATACTGTGATGCTAGGATTCTGTTTGGACTTTTGCACTGTTGTATCTAGGTGGAATGAGTCAGATCAGGGGTGTTTATTGATGCTGTAAATTGCCTTCCAGGGCTGAAGTTTGAGATGTGGGGAAATGTCTGATTGGGAACAGGATTGAATTTGTTATAGGACATACTTGAATCTTCACTGTGAGTATAATCAGACCCTCTGGCCATGCAATTCAGGCTTAGTTGATATTGACTGTGTATTGGCATTTAACCCCATGAAAATCCTCATCTGAGAACGATATGGACATGGAAGAGTAGAAGAGAGAGAGAGATAGAGAGGGAGGGAGGGAGGCATGTTGTAAAACCAGAGGACGATGTCTGAGAGCCAATGAGCTCACGGTAAACAATATTAAAATGGGGCACCAGTCAGAATCAATCACACACACCCTCCACATGTCAATTTGGAAATTGCATTTTGCATGGTCTCGGAGGTAGCGGGCTTGTCTTCTCATTGATTTTCCATTAAGGGCAAGCATCACATTATAATATATTGAAGTGAGCAGATCCCCTCTAATGTGGCTTACATTTAAATGTGTGTGTGTATGGGTGTGTGTGTATTCGTGCCCTGTAAGCCAAAGATAAAGGAGGGTATTTGTCTTCTTGTAGAACGGCTGGTCAGACTGCCTCTTGGAGCTTTAAATGCAGCTTATATCACTCAATTATGTTTTTCTTCCTACTCCTTTGTTTCCTTGTGATGAAAGCACTATAAACTGAACATTGTTTATCCTTACGGTATTTGGCTTCTCTTCATGGAAGTGTTTTATAATGCTAAACACCACATACAGTTGAAGTCGGAAGTTTACATACACCTTAGCCAAATACATTTAAACTCAGTTTTTCACAATTCCTGACATTTAATCCTAGTAAAAATTCCCTGTCTTAGGTCAGTTAGGATTACCATTTTATTTTAAGAATGTGAAATGTCAGAATAATATTAGAGAGAATAATTTATTTCAGCTTTTATTTCTTTCATCACATTCCTAGTGGGTCAGAAGTTTACATACACTCAATTAGTATTTGGTAGCATTGCCTTTAAATTGTTTATCTTGGGTCAAACGTTTCGGGTAGCCTTCCACTAGCTTCCCACAATAAGTTGGGTGAATTTTGGCCCATTCCTCCTGACAGGCTAGTAATAGGGGTTGCGACAATTTCGGCGGCTAATTTTAGAAAGAAAGGGTCCAGATTATCTAGCCCAGATGATTTGTAGGGGTCCAGATTTTGCAGCTCTTTCAGAACATCAGCTGTCTGAATTTGTGTGAAGGAGAAGCGGGGGGGGGGGCATGGGCAAGTTGCAGCGGAGGGTGCAGAGCTGGTGGCCGGGGTAGTGGTAGCCAGGTGGAAAGCATGGCCAGCCGTAGCAAAATGCTTGTTGAAATTCTCGATTATTGTAGATTTATCGGTGGTGATAGTGTTTCCTAGCCTCAGTGCAGTGGGCAGCTGGGAGGAGGTGCTCTTATTCTCCATGGACTTTGCAGTGTCCCAAAAGTTTTTTGAGTTAGTGCTACAGGATGCAAATGTATGTTTGAAAAAGCTAGCCTTTGCTTTCCTAACTGCTTGTGTATATTGGTTCCTAACTTCCCTGTAGAGTTGCATATCGCGGGGGCTATTCGATGCTAATGCAGTACGCCACAGGATGTTTTTGTGCTGGTCAAGGGCAGTCAAGTCTGAGGAGAACCAGGGGCTATATCTGTTCTTAGATCTGAATTTTTTGAATGGGGCATGCTTATTTAAGATTGAGAGGAAAGCATTTTTAAAGAACAACCAGGCATCCTCTACTGACGGAATGAGATCGATATCCATCCAGGATACCTGGGCCAGGTCAATTAGGAAGGCCTGCTCGCTAAAGTGTTTTAGGGAACGTTTGACAGTGATGAGGGGTGGTCGTTTGACCGCGGACCTGTTACGGACGCAGGCAATAAGGCAGTGATCGCTGAGATCCTGGTTGAAGACATCAGAGGTGTATTTAGAGGGTAAGTTAGTCAGGATGCCCATGTTTACGGATTTAGGGTTGTACCTGGTAGGTTCCTTGATAATTTTGGAGCAGTGGCTTCCTTGCTGAGCGGCCTTTCAGGTTATGTCGTTATAGGACTTGTTTTACTGTGGATATAGATACTTTTGTACCTGTTTCCTCCAGCATCTTCACAAGGTCCTTTGCTCTTGTTCTTTGATTGATTTGCACTTTTCGCACCAAAGTACGTTCATGTCTAGGAGACAGAACGTGTCTCTTTCCTGAGCGGTATGACGGCTGCGTGGTCCCATGGTGTTTATACTTGCGTACTATTGTTTGTACAGATGAACGTGGTACCTTCAGGCGTTTGGAAATTGCTCCCAAGAATGAACCAGACTTGTGGAGGTCTAAACATGATGTCAAGCAAAGAGGCACTGAGTTTGAAGGTAGGCCTTGAAATACATCCACAGGTACACCTCCAGTTGACTCAAATGATGTCAATTAACCTATCAGAAGCTTCTAAAGCCATGACATCATTTTCTGGAATTTTCCAAGCTGTTTAAAGACACAGTCAATTTAGTGTATGTAAACTTCTGACCCACTGGAATTGTGATACAGTAAATTATAAGTGAAATAATCTGTCTGTAAACAATTGTTGGAAAAAATACTTGTGTCAATCACAAAGTAAATGTTCTAACCGACTTGCCAAAACTATAGTTTGTTAACAAGAAATGTGTGTAGTGGTTGAAAAATTTGTTTCAATGACTCCAACCTAAGTGTATGTAAACTTCCGACTTCAACTGTACATTTCCGTTGTATGCATATTATCTCTCGTACATTACCATATACAAATACAATCGGCAAAACACATATTTGTGTGCTTCATGAAGACTGAGAGATGGGGGAGACAGAGAGATGTCTCATCCCTTTCTCATCTCCGCCATCTCCCTCACCTTCTGGATGGCTTCCACTCTGTGGGTTTGTCCTACACCTACAGTAGCTTCAAAGTGCCTCGACACTGTCTTAATACACAGAGGAGCTGAGGAGCTTTCCAACAAGTCTAAGCTGCAGATGGCTCAACTGAACCCGAAATCATACATTTCAGAGAGGGTAAAGAGAGAGAGAGGGGTATGGGAAATTGTGGGTAAGGGTGAGAGGGGGTGGGATGCATCTGATCTAGATGAATCAGCTTATTCTCCTCCTCTTCATCCTCTCATACGTCCACACTGACTGACTGTCAGGGGCAACAGAGTTCACCCCCCCTACCCGGTCCATTTCTCTCACTCTAATGCTGGCCTCTCATGGTCATATGCAGGGGGAGATGGGGCTAACTGGCCCCCACTGCTGCAGCAGGTAATTGCCCCCTAAGACCCTCCTCCCACCCCCCTCTCAGTGCCCTGGTCCTGTGTCGTTGAAACAGATGGAGCCCCCCTCAACCCTTCTCCCTATTCCCCCTCTCTCCTCCACACATTCATCCACAATACCCTCCTCCTGCACCCCAACTACCCTCTCACCACAATCACCCCTTTCCCACCTGGGATAGAGCCCCTCGTTCCCTAGTTCCCCCACCCCACCCCACCCTTCATTATATATTCATTATGACATCATTAGTGTTGAAAACAGCTTATTACAGTAGACCCAGGAGAACACTTGGCTCGAAAGGCTCCCTCCACTACCTCCAAACCTAACAGCCTTGATTTTCTACCTTTTAATTAGCTTTCCAGAGAAACATGTCTGTCATTAAAATGAACATGGCAATCAGTTTGTTTGGCTGTTGAGATGATGATTGTAATTAGACTACACCTGTTAACCATCTATCAGTATTGGTTGATTTAATGTCTGTCTGTGACTGGGGGGGGTGATGATGAGAGATGGAGATCTGACAGCCAACTGCACTGTCATCTTCTTTACCCATACGGGAAAAAAATACATTAAAAAAATATATTTAGATACAGTGGGGAAAAAAAGTATTTAGTCAGCCACCAATTGTGCAAGTTCTCCCACTTAAAAAGATGAGAGAGGCCTGTATTTTTCATCATAGGTACACGTCAACTATGACAGACAAATTGAGCAAAAAAAATCCAGAAAATCACATTGTGGAAGATAAGTATTTGGTCACCTACAAACAAGCAAGATTTCTGGCTCTCACAGACCTGTAACTTCTTCTTTAAGAGGCTCCTCTGTCCTCCACTTGTTACCTGTATTAATGGCACCTGTTTGAACTTGTTATCAGTATAAAAGACACCTGTCCACAACCTCAAACAGTCACACTCCAAACTCCACTATGGCCAAGACCAAAGAGCTGTCAAAGGACACCAGAAACAAAATTGTAGACCTGCACCAGGCTGGGAAGACTGAATCTGCAATAGGTAAGCAGCTTGGTTTGAAGAAATCAACTGTGGGAGCAATTATTAGGAAATGGAAGACATACAAGACCACTGATAATCTCCCTCGATCTGGGGCTCCACGCAAGATCTCACCCCGTGGGGTCAAAATGATCACAAGAACGGTGAGCAAAAATCCCAGAACCACACGGGGGGACCTAGTGAATGACCTGCAGAGAGCTGGGACCAAAGTAACAAAGCCTACCATCAGTAACACACTACGCCGCCAGGGACTCAAATCCTGCAGTGCCAGACGTGTCCCCCTGCTTAAGGCAGTACATGTCCAGGCCTGTCTGAAGTTTGATAGAGTGCATTTGGATGATCCAGAAGAGGATTGGGAGAATGTCATATGGTCAGATGAAACCAAAATATAACTTTTTGGTAAAAACTCAACTCGTCGTGTTTGGAGGACAAAGAATGCTGAGTTGCATCCAAAGAACACCATACCTACTGTGAAGCATGGGGGTGGAAACATCATGCTTTGGAGCTGTTTTTCTGCAAAGGGACCAGGACGACTGATCCGTGTAAAGGAAAGAATGAATGGGGCCATGTATCGTGAGATTTTGAGTGAAAACCTCCTTCCATCAGCAAGGGCATTGAAGATGAAACGTGGCTGGGTCTTTCAGCATGACAATGATCCCAAACACACCGCCTGGGCAACGAAGGAGTGGCTTCGTAAGAAGCATTTCAAGGTCCTGGAGTGGCCTAGCCAGTCTCCAGATCTCAACCCCATAGAAAATCTTTGGAGGGAGTTGAAAGTCCGTGTTGCCCAGTGACAGCCCCAAAACATCACTGCTCTAGAGGAGATCTGCATGGAGGAATGGGCCAAAATACCAGCAACAGTGTGTGAAAACCTTGTGAAGACTTACAGAAAACGTTTGACCTGTGTCATTGCCAACAACAGGTATATAACAAAGTATTGAAAAACTTTTGTTATTGACCAAATACTTATTTTCCACCATAATTTGCAAATAAATTCATTAAAAATCCTACAATGTGATTTTTTGGATTTTTTTTTCTCATTTTGTCTGTCATAGTTGACGTGTACCTATGATGAAAATTACAGGCCTCTCTCATCTTTTTAAGTGGGAGAACTTGCACAATTGGTGGCTGACTAAATACTTTTTTTCCCCACTGTACATGTTTTAGTGTACATGTGAAATATTTAAAATTGGCAAATAATGTATACTTTTTTATTTTATTTAATACATTTGAAATACATTCCAACATATATTATGGAATGTATTAAAAAAAAAAATATATATATATATATATATATATATATATATATATATATATATATACATGTATGTAAAATGTATATCACAATATGTTAAATGCATTGGAAAATGTATTTAATGTATTTAAAAATACATTCTGAAATACATTAAATAATATATTTTCAGATGTATTTATCAATATATTTGGAAATGTTTTGTAAAATATATTCCAACATGCATTTAAATGTATGTGTAAGATATATTTTTTTACAATTAAAATGTATGGTAAATATAAATATTTGGCCAAATCATATTGTAACGAAATGGTGACTGTTACAAAATAGTGACTGTCTTAACAATACAACTTTAGTAGGCTCTTTGGTATCACATCTACTTATGTCAATGTGGCCAAAAAGCACTAAGATAAAGCCATGCCCCCAACAAGCCACGCCTCCAAGTCTTCAAATAGGCTGCTGCCACTACAATATATTTTGTCAAAATGCATTTTTATTGTACTTGACACATACCAAAAGCACTAACATGATTTAAATGCATTTAAATTACAAAAATAAATTACTACAAACATGATACATTATTGGTCATGTAGTGACTCCATGTCTTTCATGTGCATATGACAAATAAACAAACTTGACGAGAGCATTGCAACCAACGTCCAATGGGCAGAACTTAACATGTACTGGGTCATTCCACGAAATGAGTGCCTTTTGCATCCCTTTGATATGTTAAGTAGAAATCATGCTTTTGTATGTGTTCTATTTACAGTTGAAGTCGGAAGTTTACATGCACCTTAGCCAAATACATTTAAACTCAGTTTTTCACAATTCCTGACATTTAATCCTAGTAAAAATTCCCTGTCTTAGGTCAGTTAGGATCACCACTTTATTTTAATAATGTGAAATGTCAGAATAAGTGTAGAGAGAATTATTTATTTCAGCTTTTATTTATTTCATCACATTCCCAGTGGGTCAGAAGTTTACATACACTCAATTAGTATTTGGTAGCATTGCCTTTAAATTATTTAACTTGGGTCAAACGTTTCGGGTAGCCTTCCACAAGCTTCCCACAATAAGTTGGGTGAATTTTGGCCCATTCCTCCTGACAGAGCTGGTGTAACTGAGTCAGGTTTGTAGGCCTCCTTGCTCGCACACGCTTTTTCAGTTCTGCACACACATTTTCTATAGGATTGTGGTCAGGGCTTTGTGATGGCCACTCCAATACCTTGACTTTGTTGTCCTTAAGCCATTTTGCCACAAATTTGGAAGTATGCTTGGGGTCATTGTCCATTTGGAAGACCCGTTTGCGACTAAGCTTTAACTTCCTGACTGATGTCTTGAGATGTTGCTTCAATATATCCACATAATTTTCCTTCCTCATGATGCCATCTATTTTGTGAAGTGCACCAGTCCCTCCTGCAGCAAAGCACCCCCCAGCATGATGCTGCCACCCCCTTTGCTTCACGGTTGGGATGGTGTTCTTCGGCTTGCAAGCGTCCCCCTTTTTCCTCCAAACATAACGATGGTCATTATGGCCAAACAGTTCTATTTTTGTTTCATCAAACCAGAGGACATTTCTCCAAAAAGTACGATATTTGTCCCCATGTGCAGTTGCAAACCGTAGTCTGGCTTTTTTATGGCGGTTTTGGAGCAGTGGCTTCTTCCTTGCTGAGCGGCCTTTCAGGTTATGTCGATATAGGACTCATTTTACTGTGGATATAGATACTTTTGTACCTGTTTCCTCCAGCATCTTCACAAGGTTCTTTGCTGTTGTTCTGGGATTGATTTGCACTTTTCACACCAAAGTTGTTCCTCTCTAGGAGACAGAACGCGTCTCCTTCCTGAGCGGTATGACGGCTGCGTGGTCCCATGGTGTTTATACTTGCGTACTATTGTTTGTACAGATGATCGTGGTACCTTCAGGCGTTTGGAAATTGCTTCCAAGGATGAACCAGACTTTTGATTTTCCCATGATGTCAAGCATCATGTTTGAAGGTAGGCCTTGAAATACATCCACAGGTACACCTCCTATTGACTCAAATGATGTCAATTAGCCTATCAGAAGCTTCTAAAGCCATGACATAATTTTCTGGAATTTTCCAAGCTGTTTAAATGCACAGTCAAAGTATGTAAACTTCTGACCCACTGGAATTGTGATACAGTGAATTATAAGTGAAATAATCTGTCTGTAAACAATTGTTGAAAAAATTACTTTTGTCATGCACAAAGTAGATGTCCTAACCGACTTGCCAAAACTATAGTTTGTTAACAAGAAATTTGTGGAGTGAAAACAAGTTTTAATGACTCCAACCTAAGTGTATGTAAACTTCCGACTTCAACTGTATATCTCTAAATCAACCAATGAAATCAAGCCACAGCTGGCCAATTACAGACACCTGTGTGTGTCCTATATATAAACTATAGAAACTAGTGACCCGCAGTGTTTGTCATTATACCCTGATGAAGACAGCTTGGCTGTCGAAACGGTGGTTATAAAATTATTGTATCTGAGCTCCTAGAGTGCAGCTCTCCTTTTCTTTTTCAAGTAGAAATGATGCACCAATATTGAATTTGAAAAGTATGTTATATGAAATAAGGTGCCCTTTAATATAGACCATATGGAGAATTCAATCAATCTCATATTCAATATGAATAAAGACTTGCTAAAGTGCCACAATTCAGCATTTTGACGTGCACCCTCTGTGACTTCTAGTAAGATTTTAACCCACTAACTCCCCAAAAAACTCAAGGTTTTCACCATCATTGTAAAGCCCTAGTTATTTCGTTGTTTTGACAAAGTTATTTGTGAAGATATTATTTATTTCATGTGATTAGTTTGATTCATTTACGTCTGTCCCTCTTTTTAAGGTCAACCCTGTTATGTGAACTGAACTCTCATTTGAATGTGGTGAAACTATTCCTTTTTAAAGATTTATTTCAAAGGAAACATTGAACATCTAATAGTCAAATCATAGTGTAAAAGCAGGTGAGCTGGTTCTACTATTTTATGGCAATTTTCAGGTTGTTTTTTGGTGAAAAACTGAGCAGGTCGAGCATAACACAACAACTCTGTTACCCATAGATAGACAGGCTAGGAATAAAATAAAATAAATGGTGAATCATGCATTCAATTGCCCCTCCCTGTTGCACACAACAAGCTTCCATTCCCCTGTCACAAGGGGATTCATGACTGATTTAACTAGTAATTACCAGTTGGAGTGCCGCTCAAGTGGATTTTTACCAGATGTGGTAAATTCCCACGTCCCACCTGGTTACGAACACACCATAACCCCCGCTACCCATCCAATGTAGAGCACTCATTGGAAGCACAGGACCTAGACCTACACTTTGACATATTCTGGAACATTGTACAATGTATAGTTTTTGATAAAGAAATACAAATAAAAATAACAGCCTAGTGCTCAATCTCTTATTGAATTAAGCTGAAGAGAGACACTTACTATAGTCTTTTTTTAACCTCTTGAGATGGTTTTTATGAAGTTGAACGTGCTCTTTATGACAATGTAAAAATCAAATGGTTTGTTTTTACTCACCATCACAATTTAAATGATATCACTGCCAAAGTTTTGGCTTGGTGGCCCCAAAAAGTATCTCCATTGATCAATACGTAAAGAGTAATTTAAGATGCCGAATTAGGAACCACTTTGGCCACCCTGTAGAATAGATGTCATAGCCAAGCATTTCTGGAATATTGTCAGGTATTAAACGCATTTGAGAAACAATATAAATGTATCTACAGTACATGCATCTCTGGATGTCACCACTCCCTCTGAAGCTGCCTCCTCTCCTTGTTCGGGCAGGCTTCGGCATTCGTCGTTACCGGCCTTCTAGCCACTGCCGCTCCTCATTTCATCATTCCATTGGTTTTGTCTTGGTCATTACACACACCTGGTTCATATCCCCTCATCAGTACCTGTATAAGTGTTCCCTCTGCCCCCTTGTCTTTGTGTGTGATTGTTTATCGTGAGGATAGTGAAGCTCGGTGGAGCTCCTTGTATTTTGTATCGCCGGGTTATTTTCCCTGTGTGCCTTGTTGGTTCCAGTGCGCCTGTTTTGCGCACTGGACTGTTTTGACGCATTACTGCGTAACTCTGTTTTCCAGAATAAATCCTGTTATTCTGTGATTTACGCTCCTGCGCCTGACTCCTTCAACTCACCCATCACACTGGAATACATTTTAAGGCATTACAAAGATGCAAATGTAGATACATGTATTTGAAATACATTTTACATGACATTAAATATATATATATATATATTTAAGAATCCGTATGGGTAGGCTAAACATCATTCTTTAAAATGCAGACAGCGTAGGCAGTTTATATTCTTTCTACACAAAACTGAGTTTGAATCGTGACTGATTCATGGACTAGATGAGCTTTCATACTGCAGTTCATTGAATTTATATTGTGACATCAAGGTGAATGGCGTTGCAGCGGCTGTGTGCAAAATTGGCTGACTGGCTGTGCAATGAGAAGAAGCCCAGAGATGAAGGCTTGAAGCAACACACACTTTACTAAAGTAACCTGAAGGACAGGGGAACAATTCACAGTCAATTATGTGCAAATCTCTTTCAGAGGCATCCCACTCTACATCAACATTGCCATTGTTGTGAGTTTGAATCAGGAAACATAGTTGGAAGTAGGCAACATTCAGACATCTAAGGACTCAAGTCTCTCAAGAGAAAGAATGTCTGTCTTGGCTGTGTAGATGTGTCCCTTGGTTGTCATGCCAGTAGTGAGGAGAGGGAATGGTGTCAGGTAGGACAGGATACCATTGACTAAATGACTCTGCTTGGGTAGAGAAAGGGGAGAGGGAACATTATGGAGGGAGGAGGAAGAGTGGAGGGGGACACCAGTCTTTACCAATTCATTTGAGCAAACTGCTTTCTTTCAGCTTCAATTTATCTCTCTCTTCTCCCACATCCATCTCTTTCTCTCTCTCTCTCTCTCTCTCTCTCTCTCTCTCTCTCTCTCTCTCTCTCTCTCTCTCTCTCTCTCTCTCTCTCTCTCTTTCTCTCTCTCTCTCTCTCTCTCTCTCTCCTCTGTCTCTCATTTCTCTCCAGTCCACCCCACCCTCTCTGTTCGTTGAGTGTGTTGTGATAAGACTTAGCCACCAATTCAATTCAATTCAATTCAATTCGCTTTATTGGCATGACGTAACAATGTACATATTGCCAAAGCTTACTTTGGATATTTACAATATAAAAAATAAATAAAAATGAGAATCAAAAATTGTCAACGGGACAACAGTAACAACAATAACCAACGGTCAATATAACCATACATTCAACAATAACAATAATCATACAGTTGAGGACATGTGCAGGTTTATTGGTCTGTCAGACACTGTCCCTCAACTTATGGCAGGCAGCAATGTAGTGCGCTGCCAACCCACAGCTCTCTGCGTCCTCCCCCAACAGGATGGGTAGCCTATCCTCATCAGAGAGGTCTTTAAAACCTTGAATAAGGATTTCAAATTTGGGGAAATGACACTCTCTAATTGTTTTATATTTTTGACATTTTGTCAGGAAATGCAGCTCCGTCTCAGGTTCTGCTGTTGTGCAGTGGTTGCACAGCCTTTCCTCTACAGGGAGCCAGGTTTTCCTGTGTCTACCCTTCTCAATGGCAAGGCTGTGCTCACTGAGCCTGTACTTTGTCAAGGTTTTTCTAAGGTTTTGATCAGTAACCATGGTCAAATATTTAGCCATAGTGTACTGTCGATTTAGGGCCAGATAGCACTGCATTTTGCTTTGTGTTTGTGCTTGTGTTTCCCAATAAGCAATGTAGTTTTGTTTTGACTGTGTTGTAATTTGGTTTATTCTGATTGATTGGATGTTCTGGTCCTGGGGCTTCAGTGTGTTAGTAGAACAGGTTTGTGAACTCGGCCCCAGGACCAGCTGGATGAGGGGACTCTTTTCTTTGCTCAGCTCTTGGCATTGCAGGGCTTGGTAATGATATGAGAGGGGGTCACTGTATTTTAGATGTTTCCAAAACTTAATTGCTCTTTTTTGAGTTTTTATTATTAGTGGATATTGGCCTAATTCTGCCCTGCATGCATTGTTTGTAGTTTTCCTCTGGACACGTAGGAGAATCTTACAGAACTCTGCATGTAGGGTTTCAATGGGGTGTTTGTCCCATTTGATGAAATCTTGTTTTGCAAGTGGACCCCACACCTCGCTGCCATAAAGTGCAATTGGTTCAATGACATATTCAATTAGTTTTAGCCAAATTTTAATAGGTATTTCAATTTGAATTTGCTTTTTAATGGCGTAGAATGCCCTGCGTGCTTTCTCTCTCAGTTCATTCACTGCCTCATTAAGGTGTCCAGTTGAGCTTATTTTTAAACCTAAGTAATTGTAGTGTGTACAGTACTCTATATATTTTGTACCAATTGAGAACTTTGGTCTAATTCCCTGAGATCTGGATCTTCTCTGGAAAATCATTATTTTAGTCTTTTTGGGGTTTACTGCCAGGGCCCAGGTCTGGCAGTACTGCTCTAGCAGGTCCAGGCTCTGCTGTAGGCCAGGTGCTGTGGGTGACAGCAGGCATAGGTCATCTGCGAAGAGTAGGCATTTAACTTCTGAATTGTGGAGACTAACACCAGGGGCTGAGGATTTTTCTAGAATAGTGGCCAATTCGTTAATGTAAATATTGAAGAGTGCAGGGCTCAGATTGCAACCCTGACGAAGGCCCCGCCCCTGGTTAAAGAATTCTGTCCTTTTCTTACCAATTTTAATGCTGCACGTATTGCCAGTATACATTGATTTAATTATGTCATATGTTTTACCCCCTACACCACTTTCAATAACTTTGTAGAACAGTCCTGTATGCCAAATAGAATCAAATGCTTTTTGGAAGTCGATAAAGCAAGTGTATATTTTGGTATTATTTTGGTGGACATGTTTATCTATCAGGGTGTGTAAGGTGTAAATATGATCAGTTGTGCGATGTTTTGGTATAAATCCAATTTGGCTTTTACTCAAGACATTGTGCTTATTAAGGAAGTTTAGAACTCTTACATTGATGATACTACAGAAAACCTTCCCCAGGTTACTGTTCACACAAATGCCTCTGTAATTGTTAGGGTCAAATTTGTCTCCATTCTTAAAGATTGGGGTTATGAGTCCTTGATTCCAGATGTCAGGGAAATAACCTACACTCAGGATCAAATTAAACAATTTTAATATAGCCAATTGAAATTTTGCACTAATGAGTTTGAGCATTTCATTTAGGATGCCATCAGGTCCGCAGGCTTTTTTAAATTTGAGAGCCTGAAGTTTCTTATAGAGCTCCTGGTCAGTAATTGGGGAGTCCAATGGGTTTTGATTGTCCTTTATAGCTTTTTCTAATCCATTCAACTTCTCATGGATTTGGCGTTGTTCTGCGTTTGTGTCAATTTGAACGGTGTTGTAGAGTGTTTTGAAATGGGTTGTCCATATGTCACCATTTTGTATTGCTAATTCCTCTTGTTTAGATTTTTTTAGTTTTTTCCAATTTTGCCAAAAGTTGTTTGTGTTTATGGACTCCTCAATTAGTGTCAGCTGCTTGCTGTTGTACTGTGCTTTTTTGGTTCTGAGTGTACGTTTATAGAGTTTTAAAGTCTCACAGTAATGAAGGCGTAATTCACCATTATTTGAGTCTCTGTGCTTTTGGTTGGATAGTGTTCTAAGTTTTTTCCTTATAATTTTACAATCTGCATCAAACCAGTTGTCATCTGTGATTTTTTTAGTTTTGTTTTTTATCAATTTCAATTGTGCTTCTTTTGCCGTTTGCCTGAATATATAGTTGATGTTTCGTACTGCTAGATTGATGCCTTCTTTACTGTGAGTGAATGTGGTATCCAGAAAGTTATCTAAGAGTGTTTGGATATTTTGGTTCCAGGTTGCTTTCTGGTATTCTTCTGTGCTGTTTTGGGCCCATCTGTATGAATTTCTGATGTTGTACAGCTTACTGGGCTGTGAATGTGTGGTTGTTTCCAGGTCTGTTCTTTTGAGGAACAACGTAATTTGGCTGTGATCAGACAGAGGTGTTAGTGGCTTGACAGTGAATGAGCTGAGAGAGAAAGGGTCCATGTCTGTGATCATATAGTCTACTGTACTGTGGCCAAGAGGTGAGCAGTAGGTGAATCTCCCCAAAGAGTCCCCCCGTAACCTACCATTGACAAAGTACAGACCCAGGCTTCTACAGAGCTGCAAAAGATCCCTTCCGTTTTTGTTGACGGTGCTGTCACTGTTGTTTCTATGGGGGAGATTAAGATAGTTAGAAACAGTATGGCCTGTAATAAAGCTGTCCCCTCGTGTGCTCGTTAGATCAGGTAGTGTTCCTGTGCGCGCATTTGTGTCCCCACAGATGAGCACATTTCCCTGGGCCTGGAAATGGCACGTCTCTTCCTCGAGGGTGGGGAAGATCTCCTCTGAGTAATATGGGGATTCTGAGGGGGGGATATATATTGCGCAAAGGAACACATCTTTTCCTGTCAGTACAAGTTCTTTTTTTAGTTTTAACCAAATGTGGTATTTGCCAATTTTGAGGGGATCAATTAGATTTTGTAGTTCGGATTTGTACCAAATGATCAATCCTCCAGAGTCTCTGCCTCTATTGACAGAGCTGTGTTTCTGTGATGGCACAATGACCTCTCTGTAGCCTGTGGGACAGTGAGTGACAACGTCAGCCTTACACCATGTCTCCTGCAGAATGATGACGTCAACATCTTTCAGATTTTTGTTGAACTCCAGTGCTAAACTCTTCAGACCAAAGGTTGATGAGTTTAGACCCTGAATGTTCCACATGCTAACTGATAGTGATTTCATGTTGCAAAAAGAAAGAGTAGCAGTCAGAAATACAGTAACGATTAACTAATAAGTTGTTAAGAGCGAGATAAACAGGATATCAGCTAACATTTATTCTGTTATTCTGTTAAATATTCCTATTCATTGAACAAGTAAATTCTAGTACAATAGGTGTGTGTGTGTGTGTGTGTGTGGTGTGTGTGTGTATGCGTCCGTGTGTGTTTAGTGCAGTTTAGTGCAGATGTATTGGAGGAGCTGTTTAATCTCACTTAATCCTACAGGGTTCTCCTGTCCTCTGACGACCTCCGCGTAGCTGCGCTGGTCCTGCTGTTGGGCTCTGTGAGGTGGAGGGGGGCCAGGTCTGGGCTGTGGGACTTCCTCTCTGGTCTGGTAGGGGTGGTGGTCTGGTGCGGGATAATAGGCTGGGCCCGGTCTGGTCTGGCTAAGCCGATGGAAGTGGTGATGCTCTGGGGGTGGGTGGGGCCTGTGGGGTGCACTGGGTCTGGTGTGGCGTTGAAGGGGCCTGGGGCTCCTTGGTGGTGCAGTGGTCTGGTAGGGGTCTCTGGGTGCTCCTCTGTCCAGTACAGCATGGGGTGTTTGTCTACCAAGTGCTACGTCCTTTAGGGACTTGGCAAACATCCCTACTGTCTGCTTCCTCAGGTGGGAGTGGTCGTGTAGATGCTCTGGGGTGATTGTTGGGTGGTGAGCAATGTGTATGTTCGGGAGTAGGCCACACCCTCTGGTGATGTCAGCGTTGGCTTTCTGGATGGTACGGGGATGAAAGTCTTTGCGGGGCAGCAGAGTGGAGATGGTGATGTGGGAGTTGGGGAACCACTCAGAGGCCCTCTCTGCTACTCTGTTGACCAGGCTGCCTACTCTCTCCTGCTCCTCTCGCAGGT
Source organism: Coregonus lavaretus (assembly GCF_964263955.1). Classification (NCBI taxonomy): domain Eukaryota; kingdom Metazoa; phylum Chordata; class Actinopteri; order Salmoniformes; family Salmonidae; genus Coregonus; species Coregonus lavaretus. The sequence continues at coordinate 101,327 of NW_028162369.1, read as the reverse complement.
TGTTGGTGCCGGTGTGAATAATAATGTGGCCTGGTGTGCCAAAGTCAGGCTGGGACAGGATGTGGAGTGCATCTTGTGTTTTTGGGCACCATATTTTGCGCACCTTGTGTTGGGGGAAGAGTTTATCTTCTTGAATGAATTTCCCATTTGAGTCAATGAGGATGGCCACCTCAGTGGGTTTTACCAGATTGGTGCGTTTTCGGTCTGGGGCTGGAGTAGACAGGGCCTGTGTACATGGAGGGGTGTGTGGGGGTGTGTCAGGGGGGGCCAGAGAGCTTCTCTCTGTAGTAGTTGTCTCAATGTGGGCCTCTTTGTTGACTGGGGGTGTGGGTAAAGTGTTGTCGGTATGGGGGGGGATTGTGGGTAAAGGTGGGTCAGTGGGGTTGTTAGGGGTGGTGAGGGGCTGCAGCTTCTCTCTGGGAGTCTCTACAGTCTGTTCTCTCTGCTGTAGCACCCTCTTGATGACAGACAACTCCTTTGCCATCTCCTCCTTTACCTGCACTAGCTCTCTCCTCATGGTGGCCTTTACCTCCTCAAGCGCTGTGGTAAGGCTCTCTCTCAGCTCCTGGACAGAGTTCTTCAGCTGGGTCCTGCACTGGTTGATCTGGTCCTGTAGAAGCTCTGTGTCTGGGCTGGGGGTGGTGTAGCTGGGGGGCTGCTCCTTCAGCTCAGTAACCCATACCTCTAACAGAGCCAGCCTGTCTCTCAACAGGCTGATGGTAGTGTGGTCTTGGCTCTGGTGGTTGTAGGCAGGCAGGGGGGAGGATAGTCCTGCTGTTGGGGTGCCTGAGGTGAGGGGAGAGGTCAGGGTGCTGTCCTTGTCTTTTTTACTTTCTGCTATCTTCATTAGGGTGGGGAAGTCCTGCACAACAGAGCTGAGTGCAGCCTCACTGCCCTGGACCATGATAGTACCGTTCTGATACATGTTTACCGTCAGAAACCTGTTTTCCTGGTCCTTATCGCTGTCCTCAAAAATGTGGATTTGTCTTCCCTTGCAGATGCCTTTCTTCGTGGTGTAGCTGAAATGGCTAGTTACAGCTGTATGCCAGGCAGTAGTGTGGTCTGTGTAAAATAGCAGGTTTGTAACGGTCCCGTTTTGTGAGCAGTCAGCAAACAAAGTTTCTGGGTTCTCCCTCAGAATTCGGTGTTTAAAGTTGATTCTTCCCTTCTCTGATTTTATTTCTGCTGGGTATTCAAAAAACAACGGAGAAAGTCTCTCAGTCTCTGCCGTTACTATCGATGCTAGCGCTGCCTCAGTGGCCATGTTGCTATGGTTACCACCAGTAAACGGTTAGAGCTGGACGGTGAGCTAGCTGACAGATTTTAATTTGGCTAGCTACCACGATGAAGATTGGTCTTTTTACTCACTCTCTGTCAATCTTTTCCTCCTGTTTTGATCTTCAGTTGTACAATTAGATTACCTATACATTTTTTGCTAATTTAGTCGTGTCAATCTCGCTCTTAACAACCAAAAAGTTATAACAAGTCAGGAGCTGTTCTTCTGCATGACTTCTCTCTCTCTCTCTCTCTCTCTCTGTAGCCATTGTGTAGATTCTGAGACGGTGTGGGTGTGACGTGATTACCATTCTGAGGCAGTGCAGTGGCTGATTGTTCTCCCTGTTGCTCTGGAGCCTCTGAAGCCTCTTCGCATTGAAATCTGCTCCCCTCATTTCCTTCGCGCTTCCCGCGCCACGGTGCCGAAAATAGTCCAGTTGCTTAACATCCGCACCCTTAACAGTGCGACTGAGCCGTCTGCTGAGATGTGTGTGGAGCGTGCCTGCAGTCTGCCAAGGTACATTCCAACCTCACTCTGGGCCTTGCCCCTCACTGACCAGCCACTTGCCTCTGGCCCAAGGCTGCCAGCGTCTATTCAGGAGATTATGGGAGGCCAGAAGTGAGGGACTGTAGTTATAGAGGAAAAACCAACGTCTAAGTAGTTTTTCCATTTATTTTTAAGGAAACTGCAGCCTGCATTTAAAAGGATGCTTCACTTTATTTGCTTGTTATTTACAGTATTGCATATCCAGTTTGCCTGAATAAGCAAGTCAGTTAACTTAATAGATAATAGTGGATTCTACTAGTAATTAGGAGTTATGTCAACTCAGCTATAAATAATGAAAACTGTTGCAGTAAAGGGGAGGTTAGAGGGAATCAATGAAGCATTGTGTGTCAGAGTCAGTGTCAGACTGGGGAAAGTAACACTGAACAGGGTTTTTAACTGGTGTCAAAAAAATTATTCTGGCAGTGCCAAATGTAATAATAATATCCAATATGAATTTAGTAACACTGTGAACTAGTGAACTCAAATAGTGAACACCATGTACGGACTCGAGCAATAAGCCATTGTCCCCCTTCCCTATCTCCCACAGTGAGCAGCCAACCTAAGCCCTTACCATCATGGCTCCCAGCTCTTGCCAGCACTGGGCCCAGCTGTGATATGTGGGGAAAGGCGAGGCGCCCAGCAGAGACTATGTAGGGGATAACCTTTTATTTGAGTCTCAGTGGATCAATGCCAGTGACATCTTCATAGCCTTACCTAATAGGAAGGAACATTAACTAGTTTTCAAAGCAGATATGCCTGTGGTCTATCCTGGAGGTCTATGCAACCAAGTATGAGAAGTGGAAGCAGTGGCAGGTGGAATCTACAATTAACATTGATGAGAATAATATTGTAGTTAAAGAGATTCCCCGGTACTTTTGTATATGTTTTGCCAGTAGTTCTGAAAGTAGCGCTCACAAGCCAAAAGTGGTCCCCAAAAACAACGTACTACATCTCATACTGTATGTGCAGACATATGCACCACGTCATTGGTCTCTCTCGCTCTGCTTTGTGTGCATCTTGCTAGCTGTCACTCAAATGATGAGACGCTGAAGCTCATTGGCTAGAACTCAAATTTGCCCACATTGGGGAAAATGGCGCAGCACAGCTTCCAGAAAAACTGTCGCTTTCAAACTATGGATTTTGTGTCTGACAGTAATTCTGCTCATACAGTAGATTATGCATGTATGAACTACATATTGACACATCCAGCCCAAAAAATACTTAGTAGTCGCCAAAGTTCTGGAGCATGTCTTTAAGTTCTGGATGGGAAGAGTGGCTGACGAAGACTTCTCCCTCTTCATCGAGAGATACTGCACCATTCTACAGCCAGCTGTGAAGCCTGTAGATAAGTATGGTATCTGGTACTGAGTGAGAAAGTACAGGGTGAGGTCGGGAGAGCTGTTAGAGGTGCCGAACGAAATCGCTGTGGGCCCCTGCTTCATCTGCAACACTGCTGACCATCAAGCCAAAGAATGCACAACCATCAAGTGCTGGCGCTGTGGGTCCCTTGGCCACAAGGCCAGAGAATGCAACAACACCAGCAAATGCACCCTATGTAATGAGGCCACTTTTTCTTCAACTGCCCAGAGTCCTATGCATATTGGGCAAGCGGCTGAGGGAGAAGGGAAGAGGAAGACCGGCAGAACCATCTAGAGCCCCACCAGCAGAGAGAAGAAAGGCAGATTCCAGCGAAGATGACTGCTGATAGTGAGTACACCTTCCTGATAGCGAGGTGACTGGTCCTCCAACGGGGACTCAGAAGGAAGGACAACAAGAGATAACCCCCCCCCCCCCCACCCCAGTAGGCCAGCACAACTGCTCAACCTGTCATGCGACGTCACACCTCACCATCTACAGGTAATGCAAAGAGAAAAGATGAGAAACCTACAGTAGTCCTACATAGTACGTCACCAAATATTCTCTGATGATGCCACATCTAATTAACATCTTGACATATAGTCAACGTGGAATTCAGTTAAGTAAAATAGGAAGGAGGATATAGAGACACTTTTAAAAACCAAGGCTAACAGATGTTGAACTGTCACGATCGTTTACGGACGAGAAGGACCAAGGCGCAGCGTGATATGCATTCATATTACGGCTAAACACACGACAAAACAACAAACGAAACGTGAAGTCCAAGGTAGCATACAAACAACATACCTTACACGGAACAAGATCCCACAACCCACTAGTGCCAACAGGCTACCTAAGTATGGTCCCCAATCAGAGACAACGAGCTACAGCTGCCTCTGATTGGGAACCACCCTGGCCAACATAGATCTAAACGATCTAGAAACTAAACATAGAAAACACAACATAGAACTACACACCCTGGCTCAACATTTAAGAGTCCCCAGAGCCAGGGCGTGACATGAACAAGTTAAGAGAGTATGGATAACAAGAATGTCTGTGGTCTCTATAGGTAGATAGAGCCAATGGAGTAGGAATTTTCTTAATTAAAAATCAGGAAATGATTCCTGGGCGGTTGAAAGTCACGGACATTTCCTTGAATGGTGACAAAATAAGACTAATAAATACCTCTCAGGACAAGACGAAAAATAAAACATTGTTTATGAAATGAAGAGAACATCTATGCCTGGAGTATACGGTCATAATAGGAGGTGATTTTAATACCGTAACAGAAGCAAACGACCAGGAGGTGAGAACAGCTTTTAAATTAACTGTCAAAGGGAAAATAGTGCAAAAAGATTTCCATTTGAAAGACTCCTTCAGAGAACTCTTACCAAACCAATTTGGATACACGTGGGCCGACCATGGTACTAAAACCCAAATCGACCCATCTACATTTCAAAGGAAATTCATGTTTTTTGATTAACTCAAACCATTTAGGAGTCAAATTAGAAATAGAACTACCCAGAGAAAAACAAAAAGACCTACTGGAATTTGAACACTGTGTCTGGAAAGTAATGAACTGTTAAATGAACTGTAAGAAGAAATGAAAAGAATAAAGAGACTAAGATGTTTAACCCCCCCCCACAAAAAGAAAAGAAAAGAAAAACAGAAAAGAGAGTACCACACATGACTGGGCCAAGTTCACTGGCTTCACTGTCTTTTGGCCTCTGTTCCAGACCACCCTGAGTCTCTCTATCCTCTCTCAATCTCTCCATCGCCCTCCATGCCCAAACACCTCAGAGATCCTGTCTGTCCGTCTTCATCCGACACCTGGACATCCCTGTCCTTCCTCAGCGGACACCTCAGTCCCTCCCCGTCTCTCCCCGTCCCTGTCTCCTCCTCTACCTGCTGTATGTCTGTCCATCATCAGGAGAGCACACATGTTTTTACATAAAGCTGCAAAGGCACAATCTATTATTCATTCCAAACGGCACACTCCTGATGATAACTCTCCTGCCATGAATTATAGATGGCAAGTTCCCTCCCCCTTTAGGACCCCCGCCCCCCCCTCCCTCTCCTCCCATGGCCTCATTAGTCGTCGTCTCGTTACCGTCATTCCTGCGGAAACAGGTGGTTGCTGGGTGATGGCTGTTGTCTGGGATACCGGTGCTGGTACTGCTCAGGGCTAGTGATGCTATCTTGAAATTGATTCAGAATGTGGTCAGTTCAGTATGTGTTTCTGTTGTTAGTCTGCTGGTTGTACAGAAGACAAAGGAAAGATGGTATGCTAAAAATGTCTGACATTTACGTTGGTCGACGTCACTGACAGATCATATGCGTGTGGGTCGTCCAGTCTAATGGATGTACAGATAAACATGCTTCTGGCAAGCAGATGTCCAGATATGTTAATCTGATATACATGTATATTCAGTCTCACTTGGAGGTCATCCAGCTGTCACTCGGAGACCACCTGTGCCATGATTCCACAGTGTCTGTCTGTATTTGCACATGCAGTAATGCCAGTCAAGCATATATCAACCACTTTAGAATGGTGCTTCTCAACACAGGAGCAATAATATCCTGCAAATCAGCAGATACTTTACTTTCCTCAGAATCATCTCTATGTGTCTGTTTCTCTCAACACTGTTCTAATTCTGACAGCATTCGACAGCCACAGCCATTTAATTCCACCAGGAGCAGAAAAATCATGTGCTGTATGAAATGGTTTTATTGAGATCTAAAAGCCCTGTACAGTCAAATTCCTATTGTGGAAATAATTGCCTTCCTTTGTTTTGGCACTATGAATGTTCACTCTAAATGTAGTAGCAGACACAATGGGAATGGTCCCTGGCCCGGCTCCACCTGGCTCTTTGAGGATTCTCAGCACACCGTTCCGCAGTGCTGTCTGTCCAGAGGCAGCAGAGGTTTACCAAACTCTGACTCTGTGCTGTGATTCGCTGGCCGGCCGGCCCGGCAGACAGCAGACACTTGTGTCCCTCCCTCCTAACTGCCTGTGGTTGTGTGTGGCTGTGGCTCTGGAGCGCAGCGGGAGTAAAGAGGGGGCGTCGGGGAGGATGGGCCCCCACAGGGAGAAGCGTTTGTGAATTCCACGCTGGCAGCATGCGCTCTCATTATTTCTCCTCCCTCGCTCTCTCCCTCCCTCTGAGGCCCCACAGGCACCACTATGATGGACAGGTACACTCTCCCAGGAATCACCTGCATGGAAAAAGGAAAAAGTACCAAATAGGGAACCTGTCCTCTTTCATTTTTCATCACAGAGGGATTCTTTTTCATATGCTGTTGAATGGAATGATAAAGCCACCAGCCTCACAGTTTACCCTATAGCCTACAGTTTGTGTCTGAGTGTTGGGCCCAGGGATGGCCTATGACCATGCAGCCTCTATAGGCTATATATTAAATATATGTTGATCCACACCCCCTCCATTTTGCAACTGTGAAAGGTTCCTCACGCTGTCATAATGGGCAGTTATGCAGTTATAAAGCAATTAAACTATGTAACATCATTATATATAGTGTTTTAACTAGAGTAATTACTGCATAACTACAGGTACAGTATAATATAAATAAAGTGTTACCTATTCCATTTTGAGAAAATTGGCAGTCAAAAAGTAAACTGTCGAAGCAGCTTAGGCTCATTACAAAATAGTATTACAGATGATGGATTATCGTTAATCCGCTTTTCTCAAACGTGTGTGTCGCAAGAGTTACCAAAGGACACGTGTCACACTATGTGTCTTTTCTTTCTTTACTATTGCACCCTCATTGGCTCTCTGTCCTCCTGGGGTTGTGATTGACAATGCTGTCAGCCAGTAAGCGGGGAATGCTGCTGGATTCTAGAGCAGTGACTGGTCAGGTGACCATGACCCTGGTCATGCTGCTGTGAGGAGTACAGTGGAGCACATGCGGCTTTGTGACCAAAGCCTTACAACTGTAATCCCTAAATCCTTCCCCAAAACTTCAGGTCAGGTCAGGATGTGAAAATCACTATTTTTACTCAGCTGGGTCACCCCTAAAGTCATTGGGTCAGCCAGGCAAATTTAACAGGAATTGTTATGGTTGTGTTTTCCAAAAATATTGACTTTTCCAAAAATATGTCTGATTTTGAAAGGGCAATAATTATTTCAGTATATCGGGACACCGACCACGCTCTCTATAACCTTTTATACGGTTATAGTCTTTAATGATCAGCAGAGCTTCAAGGAAGGAGACAGTCTGACAGTTAGACAGTGTTTCAGAGCGGCCACAGTCATAAAGATGTAAATACTAGTGGATCTAATTTCATAAAGGTTGGGACTGTTGAATCTAATGCCCTCTGATACCGGCTATCAAATAGCTGTAAAATGTAAATTAGCATGAACGCATGACTTAGTCCCCTATAACCCGTGGCATGTATTATAGAGAGCAGTAGGCTAATGCTGGACTGGAATACTAAGGGCCAGCAGCACTAGGCTAGATGTAGTGTGGACTACTCCACTCCACTCCATCCTATTTCTCATTTGGGGATTCTATTTAATCCACTACTCATCCTCCTCTCCTCCTCATCCTCCTCCTCTCCTCCCCTCCGCTCCTCCTCCTCCTCTCCCTGTGAGATTATCAGTGTGTGGCGTGAACGCTTAATACACTTCCCCACTGCTTCTCTCTCTCATACGCCTCAATCCTCCCTCTCTCTCCTTCTCTCTGTGTCTCGTAAACGCTCTCCATCGCCGACTCTCTCCCTCTTTCTAGCTTCGTTTCCCATCTCCCATGGTAGTCTTTCTGTTACCGTTATTGACCTGGGGCTATAGTTTGCATTTGCTGTTAAGTGCTGTGTTTTACACGGCGTGAGGTAATTTGACACGCCTGATAAAGCGCGTGTAGAAGGCTAGCGATGCGGCTCTCTTTATGTGTAGTATTGTATAGCCTGTCGGGTGTTGGTGAAGCCCTCCTGGAGAGTGTGTTAAACTGCAGCCCTGCTCCACTACTGCGCCTTTCCTAATTTCTCACCCTGCAGGTGTCCCCTAGCAGGTAGTAATAACGCCCAGCAATGTACTGACCAGCAGGGGAGCCATATCTGGGTAGGCCTACACAGAAAAACAATGATGAGGGAAAGTCTGTGTCTATCTACGCCTAGGGCAATTTGTGTTAACCTTGAATAGATAGCCTATATATGTATGTGTTTAATATTTGTTTGTTCAAGGCTTCCCCCACCCTGGCTGCCTTGGTTCCAATTACACTGGAAGCCACATACCTGTTCTTCATCTCCCCCTGGCCAGGGCAACTCTCTAACCAGACTCTGCCAGACACATCATTATAGAGATTCTAGAGAAGATTGACAAAGAGATAGAAGGACAGCGACAGAGAAAGTGTTTGCTTTGGCTCAGTGAGGTTGGCAAGGCTGAGAGAAGAAAGGAAATGTGTCTTCCTCTGGATAACCCCCTGGCAGAGAGAGAGAGAGAGAGAGAGAGAGAGAGAGAGAGAGAGAGAGAGAGAGAGAGAGAGAGAGAGAGAGAGAGAGAGAGAGAGAGAGAGAGAGAGAGAGAGAGAGAGAGAGAGAGAGAGATGCTCTATTGTTGTGGAAATATCTTGGCTCAGCTCTGTGCCCTGTGATGAGGCCAGGGAGAGTGGTTTTAGTGTTGTTGACACCAGGGAGGAGAGAGAGCTAATGGGTATACTGGGGCTGTGTCACTCTCACTCACAACAATCAATAACCCCTCTCCCGTTTAAGAGCAGAGTGTTTGTCTGTCTGTGTGTGTGTGTTTTAATGGTTTATAGGAGAAGAGTAATACTCATTGTTCGAGATATATTGGTCTCAGTTTTTCTCCCCAAAAAATAAATATGATTACAAAGTCGCGGACGGTGGAGTTTTTAAGCTATGCAGCTAGTGATGCCAAACTATGCACAATCAACTAGCGTTACCCGGAATGGAAGCATAAACAGGTCTCCCCTCTCCAGCTCACCACACCTACAGCACAGCAGGGCTCCAACATGCACAGAGTGAATATTATCCACACAGTGGGGACTTTGTGTGCTGCTGGCTGCTGGTTGGCACTCTCAGGCCTCCTGGTACTCCATGTTTCCAGCCTGAACAGAACAGCTAGTCTTTGTGTGGCAGCGACATTTGCTACATTGTCAGAGCAGATGCATGTAGTAAGTGCTATTTCTTTATTGTCTTCATTGAATTAAAGATGCATGTTCCATAGGAGACAGTCGTAAACAAAAACACACAGAGGCCCATAGTATTGTTTCTGTCATAAAGAGAAACAGACCAACCTCAGAACAAGCCTAAACAAGTCACCAAACAAACACAGAAATGTATTCAGACAGAAACATGTATGTATATTACGTACCCAAGCGCTGGTGGACAACATTTATAAAGGAACACAGCTCTGTATAGTCCCCCAAGCGAAGCCTTGGCACGGCAGCACTCTCAACTCCACAGAACTGCATGGCCTAGCTGCTACTACTTTGCTGAATGGCCAGCTGGCAGCCTGACTCATGTGTTTTTGCTTAGCGCTTTCAATACTGCTCTAGTTTGACTTATTTCAGAAAGAGGTTTCTCAGTTTCTATTAGGATTAAATATTTTCCCGGTATTTTACAAATGTTCCATCCCGAGAATAAATCACTTTTCTCCCGGGTAATCCGGTATTTCCCACCAAAACCGGAAGTGTCATTCAAAAGCATTATAAAGCATATAAATAGGCCTATGTCTGGATTTGATTAGAGCTTTGATCGGAAATTCAAGCCTGATGCTACCGGAGCCTGATGAGCCATACTGTGATGAGGTGGTGATGAAGGAGTAAATCACAGAATAACAGGCTTTAATCCGCAAAATACAGGTTTACGCAGAAATGCGTCAAACACACTCCAGGGCACAAAACAGGCGCACTGGAAAATACAAGGCACACGGGAAAAATACTCCCATCGATACACAGTACACAAGCTCCACCGAGCTTCACTAACCTCCACAAACAAACAATCACCCACACAGACAAGGAAGCAGAGGGAACACTTATACCATGACTAATGAGGGAATAAGGACCAGGTGTGTGTGATTGAAGACAAGACAAATGGAATGATGATAAATGGATCGGCAGTAGCTAGTAAGCCGGTGATGCCGAACGCCGAAACCTGCCCGAACAAGGAGGGGAGGCAGCCTCGGCGGAAGTCGTGACACATACATTAAATACATTTCATGAGCCCTACATTAAATACATTTAATGAGCCCAAGCCCAAAAAATCCCAAATGATTGTGCCATTATCCAATAGCCTACATACATACAGTATATGATATAGGCTACTGCACATCACGCACGACAGAAAAACATACAACCCATAGATGTACAGTGGGGGAAAAAAGTATTTAGTCAGCCACCAATTGTGCAAGTTCTCCCACTTAAAAAGATGAGAGAGGCCTGTAATTTTCATCATAGGTACACGTCAACTATGACAGACAAATTGAGAAAAAAATATCCAGAAAATCACATTGTAGGATTTTGAATGAATTTATTTGCAAATTATGGTGGAAAATAAGTATTTGGTCACCTACAAACAAGCAAGATTTCTGGCTCTCACAGACCTGTAACTTCTTCTTTAAGAGGCTCCTCTGTCCTCCACTAGTTACCTGTATTAATGGCACCTGTTTGAACTTGTTATCAGTATAAAAGACACCTGTCCACAACCTCAAACAGTCACACTCCAAACTCCACTATGGCCAAGACCAAAGAGCTGTCAAAGGACACCAGAAACAAAATTGTAGACCTGCACCAGGCTGGGAAGACTGAATCTGCAATAGGTAAGCAGCTTGGTTTGAAGAAATCAACTGTGGGAGCAATTGTTAGGAAATGGAAGACATACAAGACCACTGATAATCTCCCTCGATCTGGGGCTCCACGCAAGATCTCACCCCGTGGGGTCAAAATGATCACAAGAACGGTGAGCAAAAATCCCAGAACCACACGGGGGGGACCTAGTGAATGACCTGCAGAGAGCTGGGACCAAAGTAACAAAGCCTACCATCAGTAACACACTACGCCGCCAGGGACTCAAATCCTGCAGTGCCAGACGTGTCCCCCTGCTTAAGCCAGTACATGTCCAGGCCCGTCTGATGTTTGCTAGAGTGCATTTGGATGATCCAGAAGAGGATTGGGAGAATGTCATATGGTCAGATGAAACCAAAATAGAACTTTTTGGTAAAAACTCAACTCGTCGTGTTTAGAGGACAAAGAATGCTGAGTTGAATCCAAAGAACACCATACCTACTGTGAAACATGTGGGTGGAAACATCATGCTTTGGGGCTGTTTTTCTGCAAAGGGACCAGGACGACTGATCCGTGTAAAGGAAAGAATGAATGGGGCCATGTATCGTGAGATTTTGAGTGAAAACCTCCTTCCATCAGCAAGGGCATTGAAGATGAAACGTGGCTGGGTCTTTCAGCATGACAATGATCCCAAACACACCGCCCGGGCAACGAAGGAGTGGCTTCGTAAGAAGCATTTCAAGGTCCTGGAGTGGCCTAGCCAGTCTCCAGATCTCAACCCCATAGAAAATCTTTGGAGGGAGTTGAAAGTCCGTGTTGCCCAGCGACAGCCCCAAAACATCACTGCTCTAGAGGAGATCTGCATGGAGGAATGGGCCAAAATACCAGCAACAGTGTGTGAAAACCTTGTGAAGACTTACAGAAAATGTTTGACCTGTGTCATTTCCAACAAAGGGTATATAACAAAGTATTGAGAAACTTTTGTTATTGACCAAATACTTATTTTCCACCATAATTTGCAAATAAATTCATTAAAAATCCTACAATGTGATTTTCTGGATATTTTTTTCTCATTTTGTCTGTCATAGTTGACGTGTACCTATGATGAAAATTACAGGCCTCTTTCATCTTTTTAAGTGGGAGAACTTGCACAATTGGTGGCTGACTAAATACTTTTTTTCCCCCACTGTAGCAGGCTATATGCTCTCTTGGATAAATAAATAAAACTAGCTCCAGTAGGCTAATCTTTTTGAGTGTGAACTGTATTACTGTACTGTATTGTATTATACTGTATTATATGGACTGGAATTACGCACCTTGTTCAACCCATGATAAAGCAGGGAGCGAACATGTGATTCTGGTGCAGCACATGCAGCCTACAAAGTTACAAGTAGGATATAGGCTAGCGAATTAGATTTTAATTTTGAAATATAATAGGGCCTATTTGTATAATTAATAGACTGATGCATTTTTATTAGCCTACTTTCTCTGTCTATTGTTGCTTCATTGCTTCCTCACTTTCAACAGTTAGGCTAAATGAATTATGTTTTGTTGTCCTTATCTTCATCATTCTAATGACATCCTTGAATAATATAGGACTAGAATTAGATGCAGAAGGCTTTCACTTCTCTTCACGAAGATCGAATGGTTATGGGTCTGAATAAATAACTGCTATAACCTACCGCCATCATCCATTAACTCTTCTTTCAAACTACCTGTGAGTTCTGTTGGCTGCTGTATTTAACATTAGCTTGCATCCCTCTTCGAATAGTCTGTTCGTATAAGAAATGCTAAAATAATAATGTCCAGCAAGCTATTCTAGTCTAGCCTTTCCTGTATGGGACTCGAAGAGCTAAGGAGCGTTTTTTAAGGAGAGAGGCCAGCGGAGCACAGGTGCGTGCGTATTGTGCAAGAGACAGAGGCTATAAGTTAGAAGCTTATTATGCATAACCCATCATTAATTAGCTAAATATAAGGCTAGTACTGCATTTAATTTATTACCTGAAAGAGGTATGCTAGGCCCTATATATACTGTATATATATCAATCTAGAACAGGATTATCTATTTTGGATGCAATTTGAATGTTGATGGAGAGAGAGAAAGACTGCTTGCGCGTGCACCGATTTAAAGCAACGATATTGTGGTGACCCTGAAAGCCAGATGGAGATGGGTAAATTAGACGCGCATTCGGTCCTTATATTACTGTAGCATAGATTATGCTGCAGCAAATGCAGGCCTACCTCGGTAACCGGGTTCCCGCTATTCAACCCTCGTTTCTATGTTATGTAGTGAAGAAACTAACAGACCTCTGTAGGATGCTTAACAACATCTATACGGCTCTCCTTTGTTTAGCCTGCCGAGCTGTGGGTTTACTTTCCAGACAGGGAAAATCATTGGAGGATCTCTCACGGGCCACAGTGAGGCTGCTTTCCATCTGCCTAGCGAGGCCATTGACCGCACAAGTCGCTACCGCACACACATGCAAACACACACAGACTAACACGCACAAACACACACCCACAGACACAAACACCTACGCATGCAAACACAAAGCGACTGACTAACAAACAAACACCCACCCACCTTGTCTTTCTATGATCCCACTCACGTCCATTGGACCTTTAAGTATGGCATATGTTCTATCACACCCTAAGTACAGCTCAGTTCCAGCCTCTATGGTCTGTAGAATGGGTTACATTAGACTGCAGCTTCCAACGTCAGTAGCAGCAGGGAGTCTTTGTCCCTACATGACTCAGGCAGTATTGGTGGGAAGACTGGAGTGAGAAAGACACAGACATGGAGTGGAGCACTTTGCCATTTGGCACCCGCAGGCTTGGAGAAGAAGGATGACTGAAATAGATGAGGCAGGCAGCCAGAGACACAAGGAAAGAAGAAACTCTCTTCAACCAGAGCTCATGTTCAGTTAGTGTAACGAAATATACATTAGCAATGGATTACAACACAACAACATTCATCTGAGATGTTTATATAACCTGCTCCAGAAATGCTTTGTGTAGCACATATTCTGTATGCCATTCCTGTCAAAGCCATACGTAGTCATACAAAGCCTCAAGGCCCCAGACCCACCCTAAACCCCTTGCCCCTAACCCAGGCTGTCAGAATGGAGAGCCAATTAAAGCTAGGGCTTGGACCCACAGGCCAGTTTAATCCACGCTGGCTCATATCAAGGTCCTGCTTTGCTCAGCTAACTGTTTTCATAATGCCAGAACAACGGCCCAACAGCCCTGTCTCCATCCCTATTCCCCTGCATTACTCAGCACTTGGATGTAAAACAGAGTAATATTTTCTCTTGGCTTAAGCTGAGGCAAGGCGGGGATAAGTAATGAGATTTCGCCCGGGGCGACGAAGAGAGCTCTCAAGTTGTACAAACTCTCAACGTCTTGTTTTAAATGTGCTCTTCTCACACTCGCCCCCCCCCCCCCCCCCCCCCTCTCTCTCTCTCTCTCTCTCTCTCTCTCTCTCTCTCTCTCCCTTGCTGTATCTGCAGCAGCGCCAAAAATAGACTCATGCGGGATTATATTCATGATGGGGCTTTAGAGTCATGCTCAAAAACCCTTAACCTTGAAAGATGTTTCCTTATTTCTCTTTTTAACAAGGCAAGGTGTGGGATATATGGAGATGAGTTTTCTGCTCTTGAGGCAAAAAGTAAGGTTTGTCAACAGTGTGTGATTGAGATTAATCTCCTTGGCTATAGTAGCTAGCTCAGGTCTGCTCCGTCTCCAGACAGCCTTGCAGGCAGCTGCAGCACCAGGCAGCAAGCAGACTGCCTCTCTATCATCAGCCCTGGCTGAATGACTGGTTGGCTGACTGGCTGTCGTTCAGACCAACTCATTATGTGGTCAGTTGGCTTGTGGATGGATGCCAGATCTGGGAGGTTGATTCAGGCTAATCTGAGGGGACACAGGGCAGCAGCTCCAGCCTGGCCCCTGAAAGTCAGTCATGGTAGGGCCCTTCTAACCCAGCATGGATGGAGGATGTGAGCACCTGGCAGGGTGTGTGTGTGGCTCTCTCCTCTCCCACTCACCTTCCCTGTACACCTGCACTTCTGCAACCCCAGCTGCTATGGCATTTCAGGCAAGCCTGATACAAGGCCCTCGTCATCACCCTTACAGAAAAACCACATGATTTCACATGGGAAATCATGTGAAAACATGTTTTTGGAACACTTCACATGCTTTCATGTGTACTTTCATGTTATCACATTTTGCTTTACATGTTGACACATTCACATAAGATCACATGTGATATGATCACATGAAAACATGTGTTTTTGAAACACTTCACTTGTGTTCACATGACATTTGTGTGGTTTTTCCGTAAGGGCAGTGATACCTCGCCAGCGTTCAGCAATTCTACCAACATAGCGTGGTTGTTTTTGAAGTTCATGTCCCTATCATAGCTTTTAATTATTTCTATGTACTTATAGTGATGTAGTTTATTGCTGAGACATTATGACTGTTGTATATATGATGTCTAGAATCTGCTCAGCCTGTACCAGGGGCCTTAGACAGACATAGCCTGACTCTTAACACACTGACATGCCCTTGAGCACAAATCAGTGGGAAGGAGACAGCTAATCGCCCAGGGTGCCAAAGCACACTGCTTTCATACTCTGCCCTGTCTCCCTCTCTCCCTCACCTCTCTCTCTACTTCTCTCATCTCTCTCTCTTTCTCTCACTCTCTCCTGCTTTCTTTCCACCCGCCTCTCTCTCACTCTCTCTCTCTCGCTCCCTCTCTCCCTCCCTTTCTCTCTTTTCCCCTCCCTCCCTCCCTCACTCCTCGGGCTCCCGACCTTAATAGCACTCTCTTTCCTGTGTGACTATATATATATACACGAATCCAATAAGCACAACACACACAAACACACCTGCCATGTAGAATCTCTCATCTATCTGATATTTGTGCTCTAGGAGGGCTTTTTAAAAGTTGCGTGCCTGGATTGGAGGATTCAGTGTAGAGACATGATGTGATGTGGGTTTCTGGGATTTGTTCAACACTAGTTTGGGTTTTCAATTGAAGATGAGGCACAGTACTGGGAATAGAGAGTACTGGGATAAGGAGGATGTTGTCTTTGTGTCACGGTTTCGGCCGAGGCTGCTCCTCTTCCTTGTTCGGGCAGGCTTCGGCGGTCGTCGTCTCCGGAGTACTAGCTGCCACCGTTCTATGTTTCATGTTCTGTTGGTTTTGTCTGTTTCATAACACCTGTCCCTTATTTGTGTCTTAATTGTTTCCCTTATTTAGTTCGTGTGTTTGGGTCAGGTGTTATGCGTGATTGTTTATTGTCAGACTGCCTCGTTAGGGTATTTTCTCTCGTTGTTGGCTTGTCCCGAGAGTTCGCACTGCGTGCGCTTTTCTTGTGTTTTACACACTGTGTTTTGTGCGTAATTGTTTTGCGCCACCCGGTTGGGTTGGCGACTATTTTGTTCACGTGTTGAACGTACTATAAAGACTATTGAAGTCATCCTGGATCCTGCGCTTGATTCCTTCCACTCATCTACACACACCACTCTGACAGAATCACGCATCACCACCATGGAATCAGCAGGAGCGACCGCGCCGACGACCGAGATGGCTGAACGTCTTCGTGGTCAGGAGGACCGCATCAACCAGGTCTGTCATGCCCTGGAGGGGGTGATGAATACTCTGCACCGATGGGAGACCAGCGGGGTTCCCACACCTCCAGGAACCGAACCAGCCCCATCGGCCAGCCCCCCCGTCTCATCTCCGGAACCTAGTAGGATTCGGCTCTCGCTCCCGAGGGCGTACGACGGCTCCACTGCCGGGTGTCAAGGATTCCTGCTGCAGGTGGAGCTCTACCTCGCCACCGTCCACCCGGCGCCCTCGGGACACGAGAGCGTCTCAGCCCTCATCTCCTGTCTCACCGGCAAGGCGTTGGAGTGGGCCAACGCCGAGTGGAGGAGAATGGACGCCGCTACTACGAACTATGCGGAGTTCTCCCGCCGCTTCCGTGCTGTGTTCGACCATCCACCGGAAGGGAAGGCGGCGGGGGAACGTCTGTTCTACCTCCGACAGGGGATGAGGAGCGCCCAGGACTTTGCCTTAGAGTTCCGGACCCTAGCGGCTGATGCAGGGTGGAATGAGCGGGCCCTTATCGACCATTTCCGCTGCAGCCTCCGGGAGGACGTCCAGCGAGAGTTGGCGTGCAGGGACACGTCGTTGACGTTCGACCAGCTGGTCGACATGGCCATCCGGCTGGATACCCTGCTCGCCACCCGTGGGCGTCCCGGAGGGGGGGGTTCGCCCATTCCACTCTCCAGCACCTCCGAGCCGAGCCCTATGGAGCTCGGAGGTGCTGGCGCTAGGGAACGGAGGAGGAGGAGCCCGAGGGGACCTGGCCCTTGCACCAACTGTGGTCGTGGAGGACACACCGCGGCTAGGTGTTGGGGCGGGTCCTCCAGTGAGGGAGATGGCAGGTCACGCATTGGGGGGTCCCCCCAGGTGAGTAGGCGCCCTGCTTACCCAGAGCTTTCTGTCGTGCACCTAACCTTGCCTGTTTGTTTCCCACAGGTTGCACCTCGTTCCCAGCATAAGGCGCTGGTAGATTCAGGCGCAGCTGGGAATTTTGTAGATCGCCAGTTCTGTATAGAGTTAGGGATTCCCCTCCTTCCAGTGGATAAACCTTTCCCCGTCCATGCCCTAGATAGCCGTCCGTTAGGGTCTGGGTTGATTAGGGAGGTCACAGCACCCATTCAGATGACGGCGCAGGAGGGTCATGAGGAGAGAATTCAGCTCTATCTGATTGACTCTCCTGCGTATCCGGTAGTGCTGGGTCTTCCCTGGTTGATGACTCATGACCCTATTATTAGGTGGCTTGAGAAAGCTCTTAAAGGGTGGTCTGCTCAATGTGAGGGGCGGTGTCTGGGTGTTTCCATAGGGGCGACCTCGGTGGAGAGTCCGAATCTAATGCCAGCACTGCAGATTCCCCCCGAGTATGAGGATTTGGCACTGGCGTTCAGTAAGACTCGGGCGGCGCAGCTGCCGCCTCATAGACGGGGGGATTGTGCGATAGATCTCCAGTCAGGAGCAGCTCTCCCGCGGAGCCATGTGTATCCCTTGTCTCAAGAGGAGAGAAAGGCTATGGAGACATACATCTCTGAGTCTCTGAGACAGGGATACATACGGCCCTCCGTTTCACCCGCTTCCTCAAGTTTCTTTTTTGTAAAGAAAAAGGATGGAGGTCTGCGCCCGTGTATTGATTACCGCGGTCTCAATCAGATCACAGTGAAGTACAGCTATCCACTTCCTCTGATTGCGACTATGACGGAGTCACTGCACGGTGCGCGGTTCTTTACAAAATTGGATCTTAGGAGCGCATATAACTTGGTACGCATTCGAGCGGGCGATGAATGGAAGACAGCGTTTAGCACGACTTCCGGACACTACGAGTATCTAGTCATGCCATATGGGTTGATGAATGCTCCCTCAGTCTTCCAATCCTTCGTCGATGAGATTTTCCGGGACATGCAGGGACAGGGAGTAGTTGTGTACATCGACGACATTCTGGTGTATAGTCCTACCCGTGCTGAGCATGTAGCCCTGGTGCGCCGAGTGTTGAGGAGGCTGTTGGAGCATGACCTATATGTCAAGGCAGAGAAATGTATGTTTTTCCAGAAGTCGGTCTCCTTTCTGGGTTACCAGTTGTCTGCGTCAGGGGTGAAGATGGAGGTAGACCGGGCGTCAGCTGTGCGTAATTGGCAGACCCCAACCACTGTGAAGGAGGTGCAACGGTTCTTGGGTTTTGCGAATTATTACCGGAGGTTTATCCGGGGTTTTGGACAGGTGGCAGCTCCCATAACGTCTCTGTTAAAGGGGGGTCCGGTGCGCTTGCGGTGGTCAGCTGAGGCGGACAGGGCATTTGGGAGACTAAAGGACCTGTTTACCTCGGCGCCGGTGTTGGCGCATCCGGATCCTTCTTTACCGTTCCAAGTAGAGGTGGACGCGTCAGAGGCCGGGATAGGGGCCGTTCTTTCCCAGCGTTCTGGCACTCCACCTAAACTCCGTCCCTGTGCGTTCTACTCTAAGAAGCTCAGTCCGGCGGAGCGGAATTATGACGTAGGAGACAGGGAGCTGTTAGCCGTGGTACAGGCCCTAAAGGTGTGGCGGCATTGGCTCGAGGGGGCTCAACACCCTTTCCTCATTCTAACTGACCATCGTAACCTGGAGTACATCCGGGCAGCTAGGAGACTGAATCCTCGCCAGGCTCGTTGGACTATGTTCCTAGCCCGGTTTGTGTTTAAGATCACATACATCCCTGGGTCCCAGAACGGGAAGGCAGATGCTCTGTCTCGGCGGTATGACGCAGAGGAGAGGTCAGTTGAGTCCACGCCCATACTACCGGAGTCTTGTCTGGTTGCTCCGGTGGTGTGGGAGGTTGATGGTGAGATCGAGCGGGCGTTACGCACCGACCCGAGTCCTCCACAGTGTCCTGTGGGTCGGACGTACGTTCCGCTCGAGGTACGCGATCGCCTCATTTGTTGGGCTCATACGTCCCCCTCCTCTGGCCATCCGGGTATCGGCCGGACAGTGCACTGCCTTAGCACGAAGTACTGGTGGCCAACGTTAGCTAGGGATGTGAGGATTTATGTCTCCTCCTGTTCGGTGTGTGCCCAGTGTAAGGCGCCCAGACATTTGCCCAGGGGTAAGTTACAACCCCTGCCTATTCCACAACGACCCTGGTCCCACCTCTCGGTGGATTTTGTTACCGACCTCCCCCCCTCACAGGGGAATACTACCATCCTGGTCGTTGTGGATCGGTTCTCTAAGGCCTGTCGTCTCCTTCCCATGCCGGGTCTACCCACTGCCCTACAGACCGCTGAGGCTCTGTTCACCCATGTCTTCCGGCATTACGGGGTACCCGAGGATATAGTGTCTGACCGAGGCCCCCAGTTCACCTCTAGGGTGTGGAGAGCATTTATGGAACGGTTGGGGGTTTCGGTAAGCCTTACCTCGGGGTACCACCCGGAGAGTAATGGGCAGGTTGAACGTGTCAACCAGGATGTGGGTAGGTTTCTGAGGTCATACTGTCAGGGCCGGCCGGAGGAGTGGGCGAGATATGTGCCCTGGGCCGAGATGGCACAGAACTCTCTTCGCCACTCCTCCACCCAACTAACCCCTTTTCAGTGTGTATTAGGGTACCAGCCGGTTCTGGCACCATGGCATGAGAGCCAGATCGAGGCCCCCGCTGTGGATGAGTGGGTGCGGCGCTCGGAGGAGACGTGGGACGCTGCACACGTCCATCTGCAGCGTGCCATACGTCGACAGAAGACGAGCGCCGACCTACACCGCAGTGAGGGGCCAGTGTACGCACCTGGAGATCGAGTCTGGCTCTCAACCAGAAACTTGCCCCTCCGCCTGCCCTGCCGGAAGCTGGGTCGGCGGTTTGTGGGGCCATTTAAAGTCCTGAGGAGATTGAACGAGGTGAGTTATAGGTTAGAACTACCTGTTGATTACAAAAATATTAACCCCTCGTTCCATGTGTCTCTCCTCAGGCCGGTGGTAGCTGGTCCACTCCAGGACTTTGAGATTGAGGAGACTCCTCCGCCCCCGTTGGACATCGAGGGGGCTCCGGCGTACACCGTGAGGTCCATCCTGGATTCTAGACGCCGGATGGGGGGTCTTCAATATCTCGTGGAGTGGGAGGGGTACGGCCCGGAGGAGCGGTGCTGGGTGCCAAGGAGGGACGTCTTAGACCAGTCCCTACTGACCGATTTCCATCGGGGTCATCCTGCGCGTCCTGCTCCGCGTCGTCCGGGTCGTCCCCGAGCTCCGGGTCGGCGCACGGCTGGAGCCGCGCGTCAAGGGGGGGGTACTGTCACGGTTTCGGCCGAGGCTGCTCCTCTTCCTTGTTCGGGCAGGCTTCGGCGGTCGTCGTCTCCGGAGTACTAGCTGCCACCGTTCTATGTTTCATGTTCTGTTGGTTTTGTCTGTTTCATAACACCTGTCCCTTATTTGTGTCTTAATTGTTTCCCTTATTTAGTTCGTGTGTTTGGGTCAGGTGTTATGCGTGATTGTTTATTGTCAGACTGCCTCGTTAGGGTATTTTCTCTCGTTGTTGGCTTGTCCCGAGAGTTCGCACTGCGTGCGCTTTTCTTGTGTTTTACACACTGTGTTTTGTGCGTAATTGTTTTGCGCCACCCGGTTGGGTTGGCGACTATTTTGTTCACGTGTTGAACGTACTATAAAGACTATTGAAGTCATCCTGGATCCTGCGCTTGATTCCTTCCACTCATCTACACACACCACTCTGACACTTTGTCCCATATGCTGTCACTTCCTCCCTCTGGGATCCACTCTTTACATGAAAATTGGCAGTAGGACTGGGTTCGAGGCCCAGATTTGAATTTACCTGCCCTATAGATATGGAGCATTTCTATCTATCCTACAGTATTGGAGGAACCCATCTCTTCCATACTATAGTGTGGTGAGCCCAGTGGAACAGCACAGTTGGCTACTGGCTGTCCTTTCCCACTATCTCTTCCTGGTCTACTGGAAGTGAATTAACGTCTAATCTCTCCAAATGTCACTCACTGCAGAGTAATACCATTTTAATGGAAATTCAGGTCCGTAGAGAGAACCTGCTTTTGGGGAGAAAAAATGATTTCTCTGTTATCAGCCATCCTCATCCCACTGTACCCCCCCACACACACACAAACATCACACACATATGCATGCTTCCTGTCTTGGTTCGGCAGAGCTCACACCCTGAGATTGTGTCTCCTTTGGGTTGTGCGTGTCACAAATGAATGCAAAGTGAAGCAGCTAGCTGTTTTCTGAGGATGTCAGTACTAGGGCTGGTGTGCAGGTCCTGTCTGCTTTCTGCAGTCGTTGTCTTTCTTTAACACAGCAGACTAGGTAGAAACAAAACCTTGTCACGCTTCTGCTTATAAAAAATAAAAAAACGTTATATTTGGTTTCCTAGTGGCCTGTAGCGATGTATTGTATTTTTAATAAGGTTGATATTTTGTTTCCGCCAATGCTGACTCTCACAGTATGGAGGGGAGAGGAGTTTTTACTCAATTTATTCTCTCAAATGACACAGACAATCAAAGAGGGCAGTGTCTCACAATGGGACAGATCTCTCTTCTGAAAAGAACAGCAGGCTTTTGGGCCGACGCCAACACAAACTATAGCTTCACAGCGCCACAATCATCAGACACATTATTAAACCCTGCTCTGCCCAATTTCAACTAATCTGGTCTGAATTGGCCGGGTTCACTGGGGAATTGATTCGATGGGCCTGGGGGCTCTCCCGTAAATTGCAATGCTAATGGCAGTGCTGAACCGGCCTCCGCGCCTGATAAAGGCTGATTTAATGGAGATTTACTTTGTGATCATTTATCAGCCACTGACAGGCGGAAGGTACACCCCCACCCCTATAAAACACACGCCTGCACGCACACAAACAATCTCCCCCAGAAAGCAAGGATGGGTTGAAGCTCTGCTGGGTTGATGATATCACTTCCCCTTTTTGCCTCAGTGATCATTGACTGTCAGGGCAGTAAGAAGAACACACAGTGAGATGTAAAATGTTGTTTTGTCTCGACTTCTCCCTCTCTAGTGTATTGATGCTGTCCCCCTCCTGACCTCACCTGACCAGAGCTGTCTGTTTTCCTTTACCCATCTCATCCTTCTCTTTTCCTAGGGATCCCCTTGGGGATGTGACTTCCTATCCATCTTCCTCTCCTCCTCCCTTCCCCCTCCCTCTCTTCATGGAACTGCTGAGGTCACCATTAAAGCAGTCTCCAGTATCCATTTAGACACACAATGCATGTGTGTGCGTGCGTGGTCAACCCTTTTGTCTTTGCCCAGATTAAACCATGCCAAAAGCATTGTTACTGAATGAAACTGTATAGTGTAAACATACTGCTGCTGAAGTCTGGCAGGTGACTCATTTGTCTTTCAAAGCCCACTGTGATGTTCTATCTCCCCATTAGACAAAATAGAGAAAGACTCCACATGCAACTCCTTCAGCTCATTTCGCTCCTATTGTCAGCCCTT
Source organism: Coregonus lavaretus (assembly GCF_964263955.1). Lineage (NCBI taxonomy): Eukaryota > Metazoa > Chordata > Actinopteri > Salmoniformes > Salmonidae > Coregonus > Coregonus lavaretus. Next base: position 78,351 of record NW_028162369.1, on the reverse strand, counting down.
TAATACTATTTGAAGATGTACTCTTATTGTATTCAAAGACGTCAATGTTCTTGTCTTCTCAGATATTGGACAAGGTGATTTGAAGCTGTAACAAAGCTTATGGGCTACACTATCCATCTCTATCTAGCCTACTTTCCTCTGCGCCAACCCTTTCCCTCTCAGCCAGTTAGATGTGTTTTCCACTCTGTAAACAGTGGATGTGATGTTCTCCTGGCTTTGTGCTATCCTGCTGTCTGGGTAATGCTGTAATTATCCACCCCTTGCACTGGGTTAATGAGGCTCTGAGTGAAGACAGAGACAGATAGGCAGGTCATATGTATTTACCTCCACACTGATAACACTAGCACACTGTTCTGTTCTCCTCACACTAATCACAGGGCGCCATCCACCCACACCATGAGGACCGGCATGCAGGGGTGGGGGGGTCCTCACTGACAACACTGGAGGGCTGGTTGTGGGGCAGGTTGAGCTAGATGTTTAATGGCAGGTTGTTGTTGCTGTGCACCCTCAAGATAGCATGGTTGTTGACAAGCGATTCTTCTGTAGCCATGATGTATGTTACTGGCACCTTGCTATCCAACCCACTACCAAGAGCCTTAGGATAGATGTCCTTCACACAGCCAGACACTATTTATAGAACACTGAAAAGACCTGAAGACTTCTCCACAACACCAAACCCAACACCCTACTGATGGAATAGCTCAAGGATTCTCCACACCACTAGTGGAAGACCCTGAGGGTCCTCAATCTCCACACCATCAAACTCTACACTATATTGGTGGATGTCACAGAGGGTCCTCAATCTCCACACCATCAAACTCTACACTATATTGGTGGATGTCACAGAGGGTCCTCAATCTCCACACCATCAAACTCTACACTATATTGGTGGATGTCACAGTGGGTCCTCAATCTCCACACCATCAAACTCTACACTATATTGGTGGATGTCACAGAGGGTCCTCAATCGCCACACCATCAAACTCTACACTATATTGGTGGATGTCACAGAGGGTCCTCAATCGCCACACCATCAAACTCTACACTATATTGGTAGATGTCACTAAGGGTTCTCCTCACATCCTAAACCAGTCACTGGTGTAAGTGAAAGACCCCTTAGGTGTCCACTTCACTGCCAGATAGGCCATGTCAACTCACACCCTTCCAAACAGGCCCTACTGTCAGTGTCTTTCACATTGCCTGCTCTCTCCGAGCTGGGTTCAGTCTGTGATGTGGTTTGGTATGCCCAGCCATAGTCTGGGCCAGAAGGCGAGGGGTGAGAAGACCTTCCTATAGCCCACATCAGAGCAGGAGATGGGGGGGGATAGGAGAGTAATAGGCCTGCAAGTCAAGTCTTCACAGCTACGGCATAGAGAGTCAAGCATGACAAGTGTGACAAAGCCCTAATGCTGGGAGTCTCTCAGTATCCATCAGTGTCCCCCTGGCAACAGCTCCTTGAGACGCACACACACACACAAACACACATACTCTGGAGGTCAAGACAGCCACCAGATGTGTGCAGCTGTGTGTGTGCTGAATGCTGGTTGTTGAGTTCAACAGTGCCTCGCTGCTGACTTCCCCCATTGAGTAAGAACCTGTCATGTCACAAGGAGAAAAACTAAACAAATGAAATATTTTCACTTGCAACGATGTGACCAACTAGCCATGTAACAGTTAAGAGACAGCGGTAGCATGTTTCTCTCATGTTTTTCTCACATGCTTCTAGCGTGTGTGTCCTTATGAAGGACGAGCTGGATCTTCACCCATGGTTGTGTTCTCTAAATGATTCTGTTTATGTCCTTGTGTTGGTAGTGGGACACATGGCTCTGCATGATTTAGTCTCCTGCGTCACATCACATCACATCAGGCGTGGCGGAGGACTTGTGTCCCCTCTCCTTCTCTCCTCCCCTCCCCAATCCTTTCATAGAAAGATCAGAGTGTCACCTCTCTCTCCTCTCGTACGCTCCAACTCCAGCCTTGTTTATTAAGTCCATCATTTAAATGCTGATTGGATTAGACACACTGGGATCCCAGAGATTACGACGGGGGGGATGTGTATGTGTGTGTGTGTGTGTGTGTGTGTGTGTGTCAGTTCCTGTGAGCATAGCTGTGAATTAATAGAGATATCTCTGTGTTGAAGTAATCACCCCGTGCCCTTGTAACACAGTGGCCGTATTATCCTGAAAAAGGAAGCCAATGTCAGTGAAGGGTTATCAAGCGGAAATCAATGGTACCCTTTAATTCCGTGCCCCTAGTAAAGATGCTTGGGGATCGATCAGTCTGTCGCCGCCAAGACGTGCACCAGCCATTATTAGAGGAGTGGACCGTTGGTGTGCATGAGACAAGGAGCTCTCTGCTCAGTATTCTTCGCACAACCTCTGGTAAAGAGTCACATCTAGGAGCAATTCTTCCAGTTTAGATTTCTTTGTGTTTGTTCGTGTTTTTTTTGTCTTCCACTGTACTATCACAGAAGCCCTCCAGCTGTTGTTTCCAGCTCTACCTGGTGTGCCTGTCCGTAAGGACAGAGAGGCCCCAGGTGTGTCTGTCAGTAAGATACTTCACAGCCCTGGGTAGACTTGGCAGGTAGCAGGTGCAAGGTTCACCCACGCTTCGCCAGCCGTCTCCTGGGTATCCACTAGCTCTGGGCTGCTCGGCCTATGGAAGGAAGGGTTAGCCACAGCATTAAAGGACAACTCCACCACTTTGCATCCCCATTTTCATTATCTCCAGCACAATACCATTGTCTACATATGTGAAAAAGGCACATTTCTAAGTTTTGTAGAAAAATATATAAAGTTAAAAAGTGATGTCACAGAGAAGGATTTTAGGATTGTTCTTCTTATCTTTTTAACCACAGATCAAAGAAACGTGTTGTTTTCACATATGTAGACACTGCTATGATGCTGGAGATAATGAATATGATGTTATAAAGTGGCAGAATTGTCCTTTATAGAAGAATATATATCTGTGGGATCAGCACAGCGCTGGTCACAGCCACAGTAGTGATGGCCTTCCTTCATCTCTTCATCTTGTCCCCCGGCTTCTAATGTCCCATCAGAGGCCCAGCCAAGCGACTGGCTGATGGCTGCTGTCTGGTGTCTGTCTGGTGACCTGAGCAACAGAGCCAATGCTGTTTTGGCTCCATTGGGAGCCAGAATGGCAGCTCTCTAATGAAGCACATAGCAATGCTGCAGGGCCAGTGACGGACAATGATGAGCCTCTGGCCTCATCAGCTTCTCCCCATTGCTGTCTGCAGGTTGGAATGGGTCTGCCCATGCAGGGGGAATACTTAAACTTAGTCATTTTTTATGGCTTTATACTCTTACCAGAGCACCTGTAAAAAAAGGTATTTATGTCTAATAGCTGTTCGTTTTATTGTGTTTGTGTCTGTGTATGAAAATTCATTAGACCCATTTACTTTTACCAATATGAGGTAGACATTCACTAGTGTTGATCAGAGCATAAGAGAGTTAAGTATTATCTTGAACTCTTCCTGGAAATCTGGTTAGCTGTTAGCCTCTCTAAGTAGACATGGAGTGTGTCAGTGATGTGGATGCTCTCTGAACTGCCTGTAGCCTCTGTGACTGACTGACTGTGGCTCCTCATAGACTGCCACTGTGTTCACACTCCACTGCATCCTCTCTGCCCCCCCTTCATGGTCGGCTCGCCTGGTCGCCTGGACCCTGTTTGTTGACAGACAGGGATTAACAGATAAATGAGCATCTACTTGAGTTCTATTAGGATAATTAATCACTCTAGTCCATGAGTCTGTGAGTAAACAGACACACATAGGCACACACTCATTCACACACACCCACATGCACGCGCTCATGCGCACACACACACACACACACACTCTTCCACATGCAGGGACATACGCACACACACCATGCGTCTCAGTTGACTGGTCACCAATGTTGTATGCATGGATGTGTCAGTGTGGGTTGAAAGGGGGACAACAACATGTTGTGTGTCAGGGTTGGGGTCAATTCCACATATTCAATTCTAATTAAATTCTCTCCCCCTGTAAATTCCATTTAATTCAATTCAAATTCCAGGTCAGTCTTTGAACTCACTACTTGTAGCTGTATAGTCTGTTTGTTTGTGTTGTTGGTCTTAGCTAGCTTAATGTTCTGGTCGGTAGCTAGCTAGCTCTCACTCACGTGGCTGCTAGCACCGTCATGAAAAGGGGCAAGAGGGAAGCCCTGCAATATTACGTTTTTCTAAGTAGTGAGAAGGCTAGGGAGCTGGCAATGTTGATAAGTAATCTTTGGACATGTTGAACTTTCTTAAATGTTGTTTTGTAATTGACTAAAACAATTAACAATCTCCTATTCTTCCTCTCATTGTCACATTTAGAATCCTACCCTCTGTCCTGCTCAAATTCACCCCTCCCCTCTCTCTCATCTCTCTCTTTTATGTGTTAACTGGGATGTGGTTTTCATGGATCAAGTGCTGTCAAGTGCTACCTCTCATCACACGCAGTGTGTGTGTGTGTGCGTGTGTGTGTGTGTTGGCTCGGCTCTGCCCTTCATGTGTAATTAAGTAGCTGGCTTAATTGAACAAATTGTTCTGTCTTTTGTTCCTAGTCAGTGACTCCACAGGAGTTGATGGAGGAAGAGGGAGATCGTCAGTGTGTGTCACCACCGATTAGCGTGTGTGAGCATGTGAAAGAGAGCTGGACTTTTGTGTTGCCTGATGCCTTTAGGTGTGTGAAGAGGGAGGGTGCGTCAGGCTGAATTGTGCCAAGCTCCTTGTTAAGCCTGTCGCATGCTTCCCAGTCTAAACAGTTATCGCATATATTATGACAACATTTGGTTTGTTTTGGTGTTCAGCAGGGGTTTTTCGGCTGTTCTCGCACACATTTGTTCTTGAGGTAAGTCGAAGTTCAGTAGCTGAAGTCTACGCCCCTTCATTGGTGATTGGTCAACAGTAGGGGTGGGAACTATGGCCGAGAGAGACGAGAGAGCGCGGCAGCAGCTAGGCCCTACTGTCTGCAGTGTACTACTAGCGTTCATGCACAAGGACTGCACTAAACATCTTAGGTACAGTTGATGGGGCGGCAGGTAGCTTAGTGGTTAATAAGAGCGTTGTGCCAGTAACCGAAAGGTCGCTGGTTCTAATCCCCCGAGCAGACTAGGTGAAAAATCTGTCGATGTGCCCTTGAGCAAGGCACTTAACCCTAATTGCTCCTGTAAGTCGCTCTGGATAAGAGCGTCTGCTAAATGACAACAAACAAACAAACAAACATGTAAAATTGTGCGACTAAGACCTCCTTGGAAAAAACGTCCAAATTAATTACAGATTTCTTGATTGATCTTAGATTAATTCTAACTATTTTGAGGAAGTGTTTTTGGCTATATTGTTGCTATAGTGGCTCAAGAAGAACTAACAACAGTAATATTGCAGTTTTTCATCAAGCAAAGGTCTTTATGGTGTATGCGAGCACAGATGTCTGCTAGGAGCAAACCAAACCTATGTATGCGGACGCCTTTATGATCAGCTGTAGGTAGGGCTGTTACGGTTTGCCACACCGGCAGTCAAATTCCACGTGACCGTTTAGTCATGGTAATTAGGCTTCTCCAAGCTCTGATGCTACTGATGGTCATTAGTAGCCTACCAAACTTGCTAACTGCCTGGTACTCAGCACTGTATTGTCCCTCTAATCCCTCTGACATCAATGCAAATGTAATCAAAAATCTAATCAAACACTTCATGAGAGCCCATGAGCTCATGTTAGGCAACATTTCTATAGGCTATGCAATTGCATGAGAAAACAAAGTGATGGCCTCTACTAAAAAGAGGAGGATCCCATCAGCTTTCTATACGCTAGGCCTACTGTATTTATTTCTCAACTTTCCTAATATTAAGCACATTGCTTCTCTTTACAACAGGAGAATAGCCTACAGGGCTGGCATGAAAATGAACCATGGGAAAAGCATCCTCCATTCGCTATTTAAGTGCATAGATGACATGTATTTTTTTCCGCTGCCCTGCTTTTTTTTGCAACTTTTTCGAATCATAGTTGCACACCTCATGTAGCCTAGCCCATAGGCCTATATGTTTTGATAAGGTTTGTATCACAGCTAAAGTGGCCAAATAACTTCTTAAAAATGAAGCACATTAATCTGCTTTACAACAGGTGTAGAGGCTAACTGGCAGGTAGCTTAGTGGTTAAGAGCGTTGTGCCAGTAACCGAAAGGTCGCTGGTTCTAATCCCCGAGCCGACTAGGTGAAAAATCTGTCGATGTGCCCTTGAGCAAGGCACTTAACCCTAATTGCTCATGTAAGTCGCTCTGGATAAGAGCGTCTGCTAAATGACTAAAATGTAATACGCAGCGTGTGAGTTTCAAGTTTTGGGAAGATAATTTTCACCATAAAAATGAACCTTTATAATAAAAGCATTACATGCATTATCGCATTTGTGGTCACTTTTGAGAATGGTGTTTTCCTGCTAATGGAATATTTGCGCTTATAGCCAACTGACGTGTGCACATTGCTGTGCTTATAATGTGAATAAATAGCCTAATAGTTTATCAACATTTTAAGCTAAACGTTCTCATGTGTTGCATCAGGCTCATTGCTTAAAACAGGTTTTTTGATGCTAGTGGTTGTATTAATTTGGGATCTATCGCATCCCACAACTGTCCCAGATTATGTTTGGAATATTTATTTCTCGCACATAATAGAATAGGTAAACTTGTGTACAATGGGGGATTGTAGATTGACATAGCCTAGTGCTTTTGCTGTTCGTTAGGCCTACTCGTCTTGTTGGCTGACGAAAAGTAAATGTGGACAGTTCATCCAAAATCTTCACTATGCGCCTCAGAATTGGATAAGGATGCCAGCAGTTATGTCCCCGGTGTGTCTGTCTTCACTTGTAGCCTGTGAGAAAGACCCGATCACGTCACGGAGAGCCATGTGAGTGAGAGGTGCTTCGGCACACAGCCGGGAGAAGGGAATTATAATTATTATATTCACCCAAGGGCACAACGTCCACTGGCCGCAAAAGGCATGGATTTCTTTAGGGGGCATTACAGCCACACAAAGGGGATGCAGCCGTGAAATTCGAGGCATTATCAAGTGCTTGTCAAGTTGCGAATGAGAGACTGATGAAGTGTGTACAGCCTGCAAATCATCATTAGAGTCGCATCATGCAGCCTTAGAATGTATTACAAATCAAAACATATAGCCCAACATTTGTATCACAACTAAGGTTACATAAATAACTCTAAAGCATATAGCAGTACCTGTTTCTTTAACTGCTCAACACAAAATAGCTGCATGTGCACACTCCCTCAAATCGTTTGGAGAATAATCCTTTCTATTTTATTCAGCTATGTTCAATTGTATTCTTCATGTATAAAATAATATAAAATAATGCCACAGAATTCTAAGCAAATCTTGTCTGCTAAATTAACTAGTGTAGCCCACAGCCATATGGCATAGCCATATCAGGGCCTAACATAAGGACAACTCAGAGTATGCTATTCTGTTCTTCTGAAATAGACTACATTTTCTTCACATCATGTTTCTTTAGATCTGTCTAAAATAAATAATGGATTTATTGTGATGGTGTAGGCTATATTACATGGATTTATTTGACTTTTTAAAATGTAGATGTTCCAAAGGTCTGCATCAGTGGCTTGTAGGCTATGCGTGCAAGCCAGGAGATGCTAAATGTGTTTATGTTAATTACCGTGAGACCGGCAGATATTTGCTTGACAATCACCTGCTGACAAAATGTCTTGACTGCCACAGCCCTAGCTGTAGGCCCTATTATAGTGACATCAGCAAGGCAGAGACTGTTCACACAGTAAGCAACAATAACAACAACTACCACCTCCCATCCGCCTCACGCATGGTGTGACACAGGGAGACTAGCTAGCTGCCTTAGGCCCGCATCACCTGTATGGTTGGCTACTTTTCAAGTATCCCTAGGGCACGACTGACCAACTGAAGTGACCTGGATTCATAGCCTGAGTATTCCAAGGTGTACTGTACATGAACGTTTTCTCTAAAATTGCAGTACAGCGGTACTGAATAATTATTTTGGGATGTTCTATCAGAGCAGTCTAATGTAAATGCTGAGGAATACTTGTCTCATAGTATTAAGCCCTACAATATTACGTTTTTCGAAGTAGTGAGAAGGCTAGGGAGCTGGCAATGTTGATAAGTAATCTTTAGACATGTTGTACTTTCTTAAATGTTGTTTTGTAATTGACTAAAACAAGCAGACAAAAATAAAATTGCATTTGAAATATGTCAAAATCTTCCTGTGAGCCAATGGGGTAACCTAGGTAACCACAGGTTTCCCGACAGGCGGGCAGGGCCGCGACGTTCTATCTAATACTGACTGGGACTATTCAAAAAGTCCAAACAGTCTAATTCCAATTCAATTCCAATTCCATAACTTTAAGATTTTTTACATTCTAATTTAATCCAACTTAAATTCTCGACTTTATGAGTGAATTCAATAATTGCAATTTCAAATTAAATTGGAATTTGCCCCAACCCTTTGTGTGCATGTGTGTTTGCGAACATGTGTGCGTTCGAATTAGATAATTGGTGGTTGACGAGTCATTAATTATCGTATGTGTGTTTGTTGTGACATATTTTCTGTATTGAATCATGTGCCTTTATGCATAACACACACTATTCCTCAGGCTTAAACTTATGGACCTAACAGAACAGTGTCAAGCTCTTACTGCTCATCCTAATGGTCTTACTCAGTACAATGCAGTAGAGTTAGATTATGTTGATCTCATTGGGGGCTAAACTCTCTTTAGCATGAAGACCCGTGACTCTTTAAAGAAGACAGTGAAATGGTACAGTGGTATGTCACCAAATAAACACAAACATCACTTGCTCTTTTCTCAGCCCTTCTAACTTCGCTTTTCCAGTCCATGGCCCTCTTAGTACACTGATGCAGTTACAGTGCCACTGTATGCTATGTATCAAACCTCTCACTCTAATGTAAATGCTGAGGAATACTTGTCTCATAGTATTAGTTCATAATTAGTGCCATTAGCGAGATACACTGTCATCTCATCTTGTTTCTCAGGTGCTAATCACCATGGTGACGGACAGGAAGGGGAATTACAAACCATAATATACAGCTGGTGAGATGACTAGATGGCTATCATCCCCAAATAATCACTTAATTAATTAAAATGCCATGTGAAATCTTTCTGACTTCCTGATTGAGTTTTGCACTAATTGAATGCCCAGATAATAGGCTGATGGTTTTACAGTACAGTGAACTACCCAACAGGAGTCTCCTGACTTTGCTGTCATCTTCCACCACATCAAATCAAAGTGTCCCGACTGTCAGACTTTGTTTTGTCTCACAGAGAGTGAAAAAAACACTAGGGAGATTATTGATGAAGATGAGAGGATTTGAAGAGGGGGGGGGGGGAGAGATAGAATTGAGAGATAAAGGAGAGCTGGGGGAAGAAGGAGAAAATATGCGTAATGTACTTTATGAGCGAAGAGAAAAGAGTTTGTCCTCAAAACCTCATATCTCTAGCTTAAACTGATGAATTTGGATGGGGATTTTTTTATTATGTTACTTAGGTTGACGCACGGGTGACTCTTACTAGAAAACTAGCTGAAACTAGTACAATTTTATTAGATGTCATAAAGACATGTTTATCTGAGGGAGTTACATCAGGGACCAAGACCTAGACCTCCAGGACCAAACTGTTTGCATTGTAGCAGCAAATCAATCAATTTAATTAATTGATTAGACTGAGAGTGAGAGTGGTCTGCCAGCCAGTGTTGCCAACTAATTTTCAGGGGAAGTTGCTAGAGGCAAGTAATATAAACACAACACATTTTATATGATCATATTATTATTTTTTTAAACACAACACATTGAATTATTGAACAATTACTCATGACACATTATTGAACAATTACATTTTATTTATTTTCTTATTAACTAGTAAACCTACACATTCTGAACAATTATAGTTTTAAGCAGGGTATTGGTAGTTAGTTAACATGCTACCTAACTGATCAACAATTATAGGTACAAGGTATATATGCTATCTTATTGAACAAGCAACTTAACTGGCCCTGTGTAGCTCAGTTGGTAGAGCATGGCGCTTGCAACGCTAGGGTTGTGGGTTCGATTGCCATGGGGGGCCAGTATGAAAATGTATGCACTCACTAACTGTAAGTCGCTCTGGATAAGAGTGTCTGCTAAAAATGTAAAAATGTAACTCAAATAATGATGTGTGCGCTAGGCATCTCTCTTCAGGTTGTTGTGCTGCTTGGCTGGCCTGCTGCTGCCTGTGCACGAGCTGAGCGCCTGCTGCTGACGTCACTCACAATGCACTTTTGCAGCCAGGCACGTGTGTTGTGACTGAGAAAATCGTTTTTGTGTCATTTAGAGGGAGAATGTGTGCATTTTAGCATTTGAGTCACTTTTCAAAAGTTGCTAAAAGTTCCAAATACATTAAAAAAAGTAGCTACATTTGTTGCTAGGTGCTGTTTGAAAAAAAAGTTGCCAGGGTAGTCTGAAAAGTTGCTAAATCTAACAACAAAATTGCTAAGTTGGCATCACTTCTGCCAGCCCCCAAGGCTGCAGCTGCCAATGTGAATTTAACAGTAAAAACATGTAGACTCTGCAGTCTGTTCAGTCTTGGGGTTGGGACCCACTGGGCTACAGTAGCCTACTCTCTCCCTGCCAGTGAGGTGTTACTGTGGCCTGGGTTTTGATCCATTATAGATCCGGGGTAGTGGTTTTTAAAAGTCCTGGGCCCCTCTACCTCCTAGACCAAAACCAAGGCCTATCTTTAAATATCAGCCTGAAGAAGATCAATGGTAGTGATTGGACCAAACAGCCTACTGAGACTTGAGCATAGCGTCGACCAAAGACACTAGGAACCTGGGGACGCACTGTTTCTCATCCACTGGTCACTAGTCTCTTTTCTGCACAGACAATGAGTGCTTTTCACCATGGGAATTTTCAGTTAGATCGGTGAGTGAGATAGGTGTTTTGAATCTTAATGAAAGCAAAGGTGACAGAGTGAATGTAATAACAAATACAGATACACACCAAACAAAAGACAGCATAAATGGGACAGCATGGCCAGGGTCACTAATAAATTGAAATATATCCTCATATGCATGGAGGGCAAAAACGATTTTAAACTACGAACAATGACACCTTTTGGCTCCATTACCCGTGAATATTGAGCCTTCATCAGAAGTCAAACGGTGGAACAGTAACTTCCTGTCCTCTCTAAGGATGGTCATTAATATCATTGAGTGCTGCTTTTACAATGGCATTAAGAGTTTAACCACGGGATAGGATCATCCTTTTGAACAGGTTTTAGTTTTCCTGACTATGGGGTAGTTTTTTTCCACTTCCGAGGTCCATACCATTATGAAAATAATCTCCCAGATTATAAATCTCTCTCCTCCTCTCTCTCTCTCTCTCTCTCAGATTATTTTTTCAGGGTCATGCCCCATTCATAGAGAGGCAGCATGCTGTCAACAGTTGGCTGTTGCCTCAGTCTAACCCACATGTTGATTGAGGAGGAAAGTGAAATAGTAGAGTAATCTGATCAGTTTGGGTCATGTTCCCCTGAGCCAGTAGTATCATTAGGGGAGATTACTATAGTTTTCCCAATTAGCTAGCTTCTGTACTGTAAGAGCACGTTGATGGGGTTTCCAGGGTGGTTTCACTGTAATGACTTGAGAGCCTGGCGACAGGGCTGATGACATGTACAGTAACAAATCAGAACAGGGGAGGGGTGGTGTGGTAGGATATGTATATACAGTGGGGAGAACAAGTATTTGATACACTGCCGATTTTGCAGGTTTTCCTACATACAAAGCATGTAGAGGTCTGTAATTTTTATCATAGGTACACTTCAACTGTGAGACACGGAATCTAAAACAAAAAATCCAGAAAATCACATTGTATGATTTTTAAGTAATTAATTTGCATTTTATTGCATGACATAAGTATTTGAGCACCTACCAACCAGTAAGAATTCCGGCTCTCACAGACCTGTTAGTTTTTCTTTAAGAAGCCCTCCTGTTCTCCACTCATTACCTGTATTAACTGCACCTGTTTGAACTCGTTACCTGTATAAAAGACACCTGTCCACACACTCAATCAAACAGACTCCAACCTCTCCACAATGGCCAAGACCAGAGAGCTGTGTAAGGACATCAGGGATAAAATTGTAGACCTGCACAAGGCTGGGATGGGCTACAGGACAATAGGCAAGCAGCTTGGTGAGAAGGCAACAACTGTTGGTGCAATTATTAGAAAATGGAAGAAGTTCAAGATGACGGTCAATCACCCTCGGTCTGGGGCTCCATGCAAGATCTCACCTCGTGGGGCATCAATGATCATGAGGAAGGTGAGGGATCAGCCCAGAACTACATGGCAGGACCTGGTCAATGACCTGAAGAGAGCTGGGACCACAGTCTCAAAGAAAACCATTAGTAACACACTACGCCGTCATGGATTAAAATCCTGCAGTGCATGCAAGGTCCCCCTGCTCAAGCCAGCGCATGTCCAGGCCCGTCTGAAGTTTGCCAATGACCATCTGGATGATCCAGAGGAGGAATGGGAGAAAGTCATGTGGTCTGATGAGACAAAAAATATAGCTTTTTGGTCTAAACTCCACTCGCTGTGTTTGTAGGAAGAAGAAGGATGAGTACAACCCCAAGAACACCATCCCAACCGTGAATCATGGAGGTGGAAACATCATTCTTTGGGGATGCTTTTCTGCAAAGGGGACAGGACGAGGTGGGGAGGATGGATGGGGCCATATATCGCGAGATCTTGGCCAACAACCTCCTTCCCTCAGTAAGAGCATTGAAGATGGGTCGTGGCTGGGTCTTCCAGCATGACAACGACCCGAAACACACAGCCAGGGCAACTAAGGAGTGGCTCCGTAAGTAGCATCTCAAGGTCCTGGAGTGGCCTAGCCAGTTTCCAGACCTGAACCCAATAGAAAATCTTTGGAGGGAGCTGAAAGTCCGTATTGCCCAGCGACAGCCCCGAAACCTGAAGGATCTGGAGAAGGTCTGTATGGAGGAGTGGGCCAAAATCCCTGCTGCAGTGTGTGCAAACCTGGTCAAGACCTACAGGATCTCTGTAATTGCAAACAAAGGTTTCTGTACCAAATATTAAGTTCTGCTTTTCTGATGTATCAAATACTTATGTCATGCAATAAAATGCAAATTAATTACTTACAAATCATACAATGTGATTTTCTGGATTTTTGTTTTAGATTCCGTCTCTCACAGTTGAAGTGTACCTATGATAAAAATTACAGACCTCTATATGCTTTGTAAGTAGGAAAACCTGCAAAATCGGCAGTGTATCAAATACTTGTTCTCCCCACTGTATATGTATGTATATGTATTTATATGTATGTATATATATATTTGCGAGAAAAAAAAAACATATGGGGGATTGTAAGTGATGCAGACAATTACATTGATGGAAGTTACAATCTATCTGCAATATTAAAGCTGATCTACCCCCTATTCTTTCTTTATAAAAAATATAAAAAATCTGAACAGCTAACACAAGATGGGAGTCATTCCCAGTTCCCACACTGGGGTTGATAGGCCTGCAGTAGTATTGGGTTATGCTGTGTGAGTTTGCCTGTTTTCCCAGAGCGACGTGACAATGACAATAGGAGTTGGTAAGACAACCAGATCTGGGACCAGGCTATACCATGGCAGGCTGAGAAGAAACGTAATGGCTGGAGCGTAGAGCCAGACACATCATCAATGACTCACAGGTGGAATATACCATTTAAGACACACAGTCATGCGCAACTGGTCTTCATTTTCACGTCATCAAAGACATTGAGGGTCTAATGTGCCATTCCAGAGCCAAATCTAATGCAGCATTAAGGCATAGGCCTACCATCAGATAAGCATATGTAATGCTCCATCGCAGACTGAGACACAATGCAGCAGAATCCGGCTGGATGGATGAGTCATGAGACAGACAGATGGGAGGAGAGGAGTGTGACTGTGACAGCGGAGGAGAGGAGAAAAGGAGAAGAGAGAAAGACTGGGACCACAGGACAGTATCACGGACCACATAGACCCTGGCCCTGTGTGCTGGAGTAGGACAGGACATTGGTGATAGAACATCATAGTGCCATGTCTGAGTCTGCTGTTCCCGGCAAACACTCACTATGTCCTGAAGCATGATACTACGCTACAACTACACTGAGTATACAAAACATTAAGAACACCTGCTGTTTCTATGACAATGACTGACTAGGTGAAAGCTATGATCCCTTATTGATGTCACTTGTTAAGTCCACTTCAATCAGTGTAGATGAAGGGGAGGAGACAGGTTAAAGAAGGATTGTTAAGCCTTGAGACAATTGAGACTTTTATGTGTGTATGTGTGCCATTCAGAGGTTGAATGGGCAAGACAAACAATTTAAGTGCCTTTGAACAGGTATATGGTAGTAGGTGCCAGGCGCACCAGTTTGTGTCAAGAACTGCAACGATGCTGGGTTTTTCACGCTCAACAGTTTCCCGTGTGTATCAAGAATGGTCCACCACCCAAAGGACATCCAGCCAACTTGACACAACTGTGGGAAGCATTGAAGTCAACATGGGCCAGCATCCCTGTGGAACACTTTCGACACCTTGTAGAGTCCATGCCCCGACGAATTGAGGCTGTTCTGAGGTCTTCCTAATGTTAGGTATACTCAGTGTATATCATTGCATCCTGGCAAAGGAAAACAACATGAAATGCCCAGGACTAACAAAACTAATCAGTCCCAACTGTGATACTCATTTCAGAGCCTTTCTCCTTATTTCTTCACTTTCCCTTTCTCATTTCTTTTGGGCTGTGGTACACAGTGAGTCACTCTGTAAAGAGGGAAGAGGCTTGGAACTGCTTGGCGTTTGATGTGAGAGCTTCTCTCTGCGTGTGATCCAGGATTTGGTAACAAGTGGTGCCTAGTGGCGTCTTCAGAATGGCTTTGTTTTTAACAACCTCTCTCTCAAAGAGCAGTGTGTCCAAGTGCTCATGAGACAGAAATAACTTGTTAGAGATCTGTCTTGACTGAAGGAGAAGAGAGGAAATGTTTTTATCCTTTCATTTCCTCCTGCTAGATTGGATGATTTGCATGTAGAGCAATATCTATATGGATGTCTTATAGCTGGAGTCAGAGAGCACAGAGCGAGAATGCTGTTAGCCATTACCCTGATGAGAGCTATTTGATTATTTTGTTATTCAGCAATTTTTAGAGGAAGTGTTTAATGTAGCATGAAATACATCCTGCTCTCTCTTTCGCATTAAAGTGAGATACATAATATTAATGTCAGCATTTTCAGAGACTATTTTATTTCCAACGGAAGTGGACCCATTTACCTTAAAAGTTGGAGAATTGGGATGAGAAATCATTCTTAGTCAGTAAGGAGAAGCAAACATGGTGGAGGTGTATGCAGACAGACAGACAGACATGCTTGCCTGGGGGCTGGTAAGAGAGGAGCAAGGAACTTTCAGTGGGGCATGGCCCATTGCAATTACTGTCATCTGGAGTGGAGACCTCCAGAGGACTGACTACTCCTCTGGGACTAGCTGCCTGGGCTGCCATGCCAACCCATTCACTGGGAGGATGATAGGATCCAAGATGGCTGACTGACTGCTAACTCAGGTACTGGAATCTGGACCCCTGGCATTCTCAAGTGTCCTCTGTCATTTTTAAGAGGAAACATTGGATGAATGTTAGATTGAACATTTGTAAAAGCTTATATTTTTTATTCTTATCGGGTGAGAGTGTTGAACTAAGCTCATGAGCCGTGTATTAGGTATATTCTTCAAGAATCAATGGCTAGATATCATTAATTTAAAAGTCCAATAATTTATGTAGCAACCACAGATTGCCCCTGAAACATCAGTGATGGGACTTGGCTGTACTGAACTGTAACATTTCATAACTGCTATCTCTTTCACGCTCATATCACATTTTCCAATGACATCACGGTTTAGCATTCAAGGACATAGTCAGTCAGAATACAGACAGAATACAGTGCTGCTATCTCAAGGAACCACTTGTGCCATTTTCAAACGGACATGCTCCAACATTAATGACGCTTCAAGCCCTTATCTCTCCCAGCCCGTTCACGGCTCAGTGATAACCATGGACTAGAGTTTATTGTAGATTAATATTTACCTTGTGAGACAAAGTGCAGTGTCTGAGTGTGTGTCCTAGATATATATATATGTCTTAGGAGGCAGGTGAGGTGACACATTCACAGATCAGCAGATTCAACCAACGTCCAACATGATTAATATGCCATTTTGTACAACCAAACATGCATGCATGATTTGATGAAAGAAAGGTTTTCCGGGTTGATGCAGAGATTACTGATAAGAAGGGGTTAATGTAGCGGAATAAGATAAAATATAGTTCCCACCCGTGCGTTCTTGGATCAGATTAGGCCCTGCCTGGTTGGAGAAAAAGGATTTAGATGGGACAGGAGATTAATCAATATCCAGGATCATTGTTACTGTGCTACATTGGGCTCTGCAATCTCTTATGGAGCACAGTGAGCTACAGTACAGTCCGTTTACTACCAATCTGATATGAGGGTATACAGTATATAGGGTTTATGGATTGCTTTATTGGTTTGGTCATTGGTCTGATTGTTCATGGTCAGGTACAGCACAACACTGCTGCCTTCTGATCAGATTACAGCTGGATTGTATTGAGTTATCCAAATGGTTGGAGTCTGACCTTCAGTTTGACCCCAGTGGATTGCATTGTGTGCTACATAATCAGAGGCCACACTGCATCATCTAGATTCATATTTCTACCAGGGTTGTGGTCAATTCCATTTTAATTCCGGTAAATTCAGGAAGTATACTGAAATTCCAATTCCAATTCTCTTCAATGCTTTTCAATGAGGAAACATTGTAATTGGAATTTGGGTTGCTTTCTGAATTGACTGTAATTTAAACAGAATTGACCCAAACCCTGATTTCGGCTCTGTATTAGACTGTGGCTGTGAATGTTGCCCTCTCCAGTATACACTCTTAATCCTGACCGATCTTCTCCCCTCCCCCACCCTCTCTCTCTGATGACTGTACATTGACTGTGTGTGTGTGTGTGTGTGCACGTGTGTGTGTGTGTGTGTGCGTTTAGGACAGAAGTCAGACGCCTCCCCTGCTGGACAACTAGTAATTGCGTCCTGCATCGGTTTGTCTCTCCTGTTTGCGCGGCTCGCCAATCGATATATCCCTTCCTCCCTCCACACCGCTCTCTTTTCCTCCCACTGACTGACTGACTGACTGGAGGACTGGCTGACTGACTGAAGGCCTGGTCCAGAGAGACAGAGAGCGTGTTATCAGAGACAGAGCAGGCTGCTAGATCAATGTCTCAGCCCCACATCCAGTCCTAATCACCACACGGCACTGAGGGCCTAATGCTGCTGGCCGCTACGCTACCATCGATCAGGGGCCCAACTTTCCACACCCCTACATAGAGAACACACACACACACACACACATACACCCACACACACGCTTGTCTACCCCTCTTACTCTCTCCATCCTTTCATAGGCCTAATGAGGAAGCTCATTATAGCCAAACAAGAGTTGGCCGCTCTGAATATACAATTAGACCTAGGCTCCTTTCAGCTGACTCCAGAACTGCTGCCTGAATATCTTATTGATCTCCTGACTTCAGCTGTTGATCTAACTTGTGTACCTGTGTCATTAATATAGAGTCTTCACAACAGGCTCTAGTGCCCTTGGAGTTGATCAGGATAACTGTTGTTGTGTTTCCATGTTTGGCAATGTTCATGAATGCCCTCTATGAATACCAATCATGGCAAACTGAGAGTTTGGACTGAGATAATGGACTTTTTCCCATCTCTAGACTATGGTGTCTCACTCCTTCTCCCATTCACTCTCCCGCTTCATCCCTCTCTCACTATCACTTTCTCCCAGCCCTATCTGTCTCTTCCCCCCACCTCTCTCTCCCTCCCTGTCTGTGCAGTGTACTCATTGGCACGTGTGTTGGCAGTCTGTGACTGGGTTGTCAGATTGGTTCTTCCCAGTGTGTCAGTGGGGTCAGCTGTGCTGTAAGAGTCAGTGCCCATGTGTGATTACACATCTGGCATGTACACAGCACGCCCCCGCTCTGCCATCTCTGTACCCTGCCTTTCATCAGCAGGGACTGGGAAACTGGTCAGAATTGAAGGAATGATGGATGGTGCTAAATACAGGAAAATTCTGCCACCACCATGCTTCACTGTGGGGATGGTGTTCTCCGGGTGATGAGAGGTGTTGGGTTTGCGCCAGATATAGAGTTTTCCTTGATGGCCAAAAAGCTCAATTTTAGTCTCATCTGACCAGAGTACCTTCTTCTATATGTTTGGGGAGTCTCCCACATGCCTTTTGGCGAACACCAAACGTGTTTGCTTATTTTTTTCTTTAAGCAATGTCTTTTTTCTGGCCACTCTTCCGTAAAGCCCAGCTCTGTGGAGTGTACGGCTTAAAGTGGTCCTATGGACAGATACTCCAATCTCCGCTGTGGAGCTTTACAGCTCCTTCAGGGTTATCTTTGGTCTCTTTGTTGTCTCTCTGATTAATGCCCTCCTTGCCTGGTCCGTGAGTTTTGTTGGGCGGCCCTCTCTTGGCAGGGTTGTTGTGGTGCCATATTCTTTAAATTTTTTAATAATGGATTTAATGGTGCTCCGTCGGATGTTCAAAGTTTCTGATATTTTTTTATAACCCCAACCTTGATCTGTACTTCTCCACAACTTTGTCCCTGACCTGTTTGGAGAGCTCCTTGGTCTTCATGGTGCTGCTTGCTTGGTGGTGCCCCTTGCTTAGTGATGTTGCAGACTCTGGGGCCTTTTAGAACAGGTGTATATATACTGAGATCATGTGACAGATCATGTGACACTTAGATTGCACACAGGTGGACTTTATTTAACTAATTATGTGACTTCTGAAGGTAATTGGTTGCACCAGGTCTTATTTAGGGGCTTCATAGCAAAGGGGGTGAATACATATGCACGCACCACTTTTCCGTTATTTATTTTTTCGAAACAAGTCATTTTTTTCATTTCACTTCACCAATTTGGACTATTTTGTGTATGTCCATTACAT
Source organism: Coregonus lavaretus (assembly GCF_964263955.1). Lineage (NCBI taxonomy): Eukaryota > Metazoa > Chordata > Actinopteri > Salmoniformes > Salmonidae > Coregonus > Coregonus lavaretus. The sequence continues at coordinate 59,219 of NW_028162369.1, read as the reverse complement.
GAAATCCAAATAAAATCCATTTAAATTACAGGTTGTAATGCAACAAAATAGGAAAAACGCCAAGGGGGATGAATACTTTTGCAAGGCACTGTATCATGTGACTTGTTTATATAAGGGTCAGTTTTAACCCCTTCAAAGCTGTTGTGTAAGACCTGATCAGAATCTAATCACCAGTTATGAAAAAGGTTGCAAGCCCCCCCCCAACCATGGAGCAGAGAGCAAAACATTTGCAGTTTTATGCATTGCCCCTCTAGTGATTTAATAGGATCTCTATGTCATAAATGCAAAGTTCCAGAATGGGCTGAAAATGGCAGCCATACATAGCAGTAGAGGCATAATCCAGATTTTTCTTATGCAGGAAAATAAAACAAGCTCTTTCCAAAAGCCTAACAGAAATTGTGTAGTAGAATTATTGTCAACCTAAAATATCGTCATATAATTCTAAATACAGTTTATTAGGGTTTTATACTCATTTTCTGTACAAATAGCCTCTAAAATACAGTATATGTAAACAGAACATCAATGTCCACATTTTTATTTTCTTGGAAAGCTGAGTGCTATTATATGATACAATATCAGTACTTGTTGCATTTACAACTTGTCTAAATCCTATCATCAACTGATTTCAGCCAGTGTATGGCTGTGGATTAACTGCATTGTTTTAATGGAATGTTGGCATATACACTGAGTGTACAAAACATTAGGAATACCTTCATAATATTGAGTTGCACCCCCTTTTGCCCTCAGAACAGCCTCAATTCGTTGGGGCATGGACAAGGTGTCGAAAAGCGTTCCACAGGGATGCTGGCCCATGTTCAAGTTAGCTGGATGTCGTTTGGGTGGTGGACCATTCTTGATACACACGGGAAACTGTTGAGTGTGAAAAACCCAGCAGCGTTGCAGTTCTTGACACACTCAAACCGGTGTGCCTGGCACCTACTACCATACCTCGTTCAAAGGCACTTAAGTCTTTTGTCTTGCCCATTCACCCTCTGAATGGCGCACATGCACAATCCATGTCTCAATTGTCCCGAGGCTTAAAAATCCTCACGAAAAGCGTCTGTAGCATCCGAATGGTTTGACCTATGAACAAATATATTTATACAAAGGGGAGACTCTCACGAACACGAATGTGTTCTCCGTTTCGCTCTACGACACCCACAAGTGTCACTGGCTTAAAGGTAACCCATACAAATGAATGGAAGTATGGAGGTAGTTTTGTGCCAACAAAAATAAGGGGTTAAATATGTGTAAAAATATATATATATACAGTGGGGAGAACAAGTATTTGATACACTGCCGATTTTGCAGGTTTTCCTACTTACAAAGCATGTAGAGGTCTGTAATTTTTATCATAGGTACACTTCAACTGTGAGAGACGGAATCTAAAACAAAAATCCAGAAAATCACATTGTATGATTTTTAAGTAATTAATTTGCATTTTATTGCATGACATAAGTATTTGATCACCTACCAACCAGTAAGAAATCTGGCTCTGGGTCTTCCACTTTGACAACGACCCGAAACACACAGCCAGGGCAACTAAGGAGTGGCTCCGTAAGAAGCATCTCAAGGTCCTGGAGTGGCCTAGCCATTCTCCAGACCTGAACCCAATAGAACATCTTTGGAGGGAGCTGAAAGTCCGTATTGCCCAGCGACAGCCCCAAAACCTGAAGGATCTGGAGAAGGTCTGTATGGAGGAGTGGGCCAAAATCCCTGCTGCAGTGTGTGCAAACTTGGTCAAGACCTACAGGAAACGTATGATCTCTGTAATTGCAAACAAAGGTTTCTGTACCAAATATTAAGTTCTGCTTTTCTGATGTATCAAATACTTATGTCATGCAATAAAATACAAATTAATTACTTAAAAATCACACAATGTGATTTTCTGGATTTTTGTTTTAGATTCCGTCTCTCACAGTTGAAGTGTACCTATGATAAAAATTACAGACCTCTACATGCTTTGTAAGTAGGAAAACCTGCAAAATTGGAAGTGTATTAAATACTTGTTCTCCCCACTGTATATATTTCCTGAGCTTTCTTATATCTCCATAGAAATAGGACAGACACTACAAAACTGTATTCCTTATGATGATTTTTTTTGGGACTGTCATTTTTGTGATGTATGAATGTGTTATCAATGTGTTTCTATGGGCTATAGTATTAAAGGCCAAATTCAATATATCCAATATTTTATCAATTATTATTATTATTATTTTTTTATACAGTGGGGGAAAAAAGTATTTAGTCAGCCACCAATTGTGCAAGTTCTCCCACTTAAAAAGATGAGAGAGGCCTGTAATTTTCATCATAGGTACACGTCAACTATGACAGACAAATTGAGAAAAAAAAATCCAGAAAATCCCATTGTAGGATTTTTAATGAATTTATTTGCAAATTATGGTGGAAAATAAGTATTTGGTCACCTACAAACAAGCAAGATTTCTGGCTCTCACAGACCTGTAACTTCTTCTTTAAGAGGCTCCTCTGTCCTCCACTCGTTACCTGTATTAATGGCACCTGTTTGAACTTGTTATCAGTATAAAAGACACCTGTCCACAACCTCAAACAGTCACACTCCAAACTCCACAATGGCCAAGACCAAAGAGCTGTCAAAGGACACCAAAAACAAAATTGTAGACCTGCACCAGGCTGGGAAGACTGAATCTGCAATAGGTAAGCAGCTTGGTTTGAATAAATCAACTGTGGGAGCAATTATTAGGAAATGGAAGACATACAAGACCACTGATAATCTCCCTCGATCTGGGGCTCCACGCAAGATCTCACCCCGTGGGGTCAAAATGATCACAAGAACGGTGAGCAAAAATCCCAGAACCACACGGGGGGACCTAGTGAATGACCTGCAGAGAGCTGGGACCAAAGTAACAAAGCCTACCATCAGTAACACACTACGCCGCCAGGGACTCAAATCCTGCAGTGCGAGACGTGTCCCCCTGCTTAAGCCAGTACATGTCCAGGCCCGTCTGAAGTGCATTTGGATGATCCAGAAGAGGATTGGGAGAATGTCATATGGTCAGATGAAACCAAAATATAAATTTTTGGTAAAAACTCAACTCGTCATGTTTGGAGGACAAAGAATGCTGAGTTGCATCCAAAGAACACCATACCTACTGTGAAGCATGGGGTTGGAAACATCATGCTTTGGGGCTGTTTTTCTGCAAAGGGACCAGGACGACTGATCCGTGTAAAGGAAAGAATGAATGGGGCCATGTATCGTGAGATTTTGAGTGAAACCCTCCTTCCATCAGCAAGGTAATTGAAGATGAAACGTGGCTGGGTCTTTCAGCATGACAATGATCCCAAACACACAGCCCGGGCAACGAAGGAGTGGCTTCGTAAGAAGCATTTCAAGGTCCTGGAGTGGCCTAGCCAGTCTCCAGATCTCAACCCCATAGAAAATCTTTGGAGGGAGTTGAAAGTCTGTGTTGCCCAGCGACAGCCCCAAAACATCACTTCTCCAGAGGAGATCTGCATGGAGGAATGGGCCAAAATACCAGCAACAGTGTGTGAAAACCTTGTGAAGACTTACAGAAAACGTTTGACCTGTGTCATTGCCAACAAAGGGTATATAACAAAGTATTGAGAAACTTTTGTTATTGACCAAATAATTATTTTCCACAATCATATGCCAATAAATTCATTAAAAATCCTACAATGTGATTTTCTGGATTTTTTTTTCTCATTTTGTCTGTCATAGTTGACGTGTACCTATGATGAAAATTACAGGCCTCTCTCATCTTTTTAAGTGGGAGAACTTGCACAATTGGTGGCTGACTAAATACTTTTTTTCCCCACTGTATGTACCTAAATTCTAAATCAAATAGCTAAATGATGGTATGACCTTCTTAAAACAATTCCATATGTCAGCTTAGAATGTCATGGTATACACTCAGTGTGTACTCCTGAGTGGCGCAGTGGTCTAAGGCACTGCATCGCAGTGCTAACTGTGCCACTAGAGATCCTGGTTCGAATCCAGGCTCTGTCGCAATCGGCCACGACCAGGAGACTCATGGGCGGCGCACAATTCGTCCAGGGTAGGGGAGGGAATGGCCGGCAGGGATGTAGCTCAGTTGATAGAGCATGGCGTTTGCAACGTCAGGGTTGAGGGTTCGATTCCCACGGGGCGCCAGTATAAAAAAATATGTATTCACTAACTGTAAGTCGCTCTGGATAAGAGCGTCTGCTAAATGACGTAAATGTAAATGTATACCTGACAAGCATGGGCGGTTTAGGTTAATTTCCCATCCTTTGTGGGCTCTGCCTGTCAAGCAGCAGAAGGGTGCATTTGCTGATGTACTGTTAGCTGATAATGTTTAATATGCAAGCTACTGGTAGAAACTTTGTACAGTTGGCTAAACATAGTGGTAAGTATGCCTAAATGTACTTTTAACATTATCCCCTTTTCAACATTGTTTTTAAGTGTGTTTAATCACGATTGCTGACAGACATGATAGGCTACATTGATTGATGGACCACGTCAAATTGGCTAGCTAGATAATAACAGATCACGTCAATAGTTAAAAATCTAACTTTCAGGGGATAAACTAGATGGTTATATCCAAATATTGTTTGATTTGCTTGCCATCTATAGTGGTGATGACAGTAGTCTGACTGACAACATTACCAGGACGAGGACTTGCCGATGTCAAGCTCTTTCCAAAAGCCTAATCTCCGATGAAGCAAACTAAATGACACATGTTGTTTGCTTAGCTAGCTAGCTACATGCCAAATGGATAGACTACCCTGAATATGCATGATCAATTGTTGTTTATTGATCATAAAAAGCATGCAGTAACTTGCAGTATAACTCTGATGATAGAGCTAAATGTGGAATAATCAGAAATGTGTAGTTCTGACTATATGCTTTTCAAGAGGTGATGATATTAAAACCAAACAGTTATAACATTTATTTAACAATCCCTTGAAAAAGGCACGTAGTTACCAATGGTTTTAGGCAAGCTGGGGTTCTCCTTGCCCCCCTTCAGCCAAACCGAATGCTCTACACCGTATTGTGACATTTTATTGATACCGACCTATTGGCACTTCATTTGAAAAAGTTATGGAATCATTCCTCTAAAACTGGCTAGCTAGATAGCTAAAAAACATACAGTGTAGATAAATGATTACATTTCATTATTTTACACAATATCTTATCACAGCACTGGCAAACCATGGTTGACCAACTCCCTGACTAAAATGGCTGACCTGTAGACCATCATAAAAAGGTTCATGTCCATTCTACACTGAACAAAAATATAAACGCAACATGCAACAATTTCAAAGGTTTTACCGAGTTATAGTTCATATATGGAAATCAGTCAATTTCAATAAATTAATTAGGCCCTAATCTATGGATTTCACATGACTGGGAGTACAGATATGCATCTGTTGGTCACAGATACCTTTAAAAAAGGTATGGGTGTGGATCAGAAAACCGTATGGGTGTGGATCAGAAAACCAGTCAGTATCTAGTGTGACCACCATTTGCCTCATGCAACGTTACACATCTCCTTCGCATAGAGTTGATCAGGCTGTTGATTGTGGCCTGTGGAATGTTGTCCCACTCCTCTTCAACGGCTGTGCGAAGTTGTTGGATATTGGCAGGAACATGAACACGCTGTCGTACACGTCGTTCCAGAGCATCCCAAACACGCTCAATGGGTGACATGTCTGGCGAGTATGCAGGCCATGGAAGAACTGGGACATTTTCAGCTTCCAGGAATTGTGTACAGATGCTTGTGACATGGGGCTGTGCATTATCATGCTGGAACATGAGGTGATGGCGGCAGATGAATGGCACGACAATGGGCCTCAGGATCTCGTCACGGTATCTCTGTGCATCCAAATTGCCATCGATAAAGTGCAATTGTGTTCATTGTCCGTAGCTTATTCCTGCCCATACCATAACCCCACCGCCACCATGGGGCACTCTGTTCACAACGTTCACATCAGCAAACCGCTCGCCCACATGACGCCATACGTCTGCCCGGGACTGTTGAAACCGGGATTCATCCGTGAAGAGCCCACTGAGGTCAGTTACGACGCCGAACTGCAGTCAGGTCAAGACCCTGGTGAGGACAACGAACACGCAGATGAGCTTCACTGAGGCGATTTTCTGACAGTTTGTGCAGAAATTCTTCAGTTGTGCATACCCACATTTTCATCAGCTGTCCAGGTGGCTGGTCTCAGATGATCCCGCAGGTGAAGAAGCCGGATGTGGAGGTCCTGGGCTGGCGTGGTTACATGTGGTATGTGGTTGTGAGGCCGGTTGGACGTACTGCCAAATTCTCTAAAATGACGTTTGAGGCGGCTTATGGTAGACAAATGAACATTAAATTATCTGGCAACAGCTCTGGTGGACATTCCTGCAGTCAGCATGCCAATTGCATGCTCCCTCAAAACTTGAGACATCTGTGGCATTGTGTTGTGTAATAAAGATGCACATTTTAGAGTGGCCTTTTGTTGTCTCCAGCACAAGGTGCACCTGTGTAATGATCATGTTGTTTAATCAGCTTCTTGATATACCACACCTGTCAGGTGGATGGATTATCTTGGCAAAGGAGAAATGATCACTAACAGGGATATAAACAATGTGTGAATTTTTTTGAAAAATAAGCTTTTTGTGCGTATGGATCTTTTATTTCACTTTACATGTTGCGTTTATATTTTCGTTCAGTGTAATATTCTAATTCCTAATTTAATTGTTTCATAGCTAATCTCATGCTATTTTACAAATTTTTCCATGAGGCTAATTGAAAATGTTGCTGTTTTAGAGATACTGTAATTTCCTGATATTCTACAAATTTTTCCATGAGGCTGAGAGAAAATGTTGCAGTTTTAAAGTGTATTTCTTGTAATTGCAACAACAACAACAAATCCTTGCCGGGGCTGCTTGGGTGAGTGCCAGTGTGCTCTGGAAAAGAAGTGTTAGAACAGAACCGAAGCTTTCTGTGCTAATATAATTCATTAGGGCACTTATCTGGCCAGAAAAACAGCAGCTCAATGGATTGAATTAGTATGCAGCATCTTGGCCCTTGGTCCTGACGGGGAAATTAATCACTGTTATCAGGCAGCCTAAAACCTTGAGCTACCAGCCACACAGCAGCACAACTAACTCATATCTGATCAATTAGCAGGCCTCTCTCTCTGTGTCCTCTATCTATGCTGCTCAAGAACATCATCATGATAGGATCCTCAAGATGTAAATGATTGTAAAGACCTATTTGTAACCGTTAAGTAATTGCTTGGTAACCATGTTTGGCTAATTGTTAACCATAATTTAATTGTTTGACAGCACATTTTGACAAAGAGGAAAGATTGAAATCATGAGGTAACCAAACCCAGCATCTCATAAAAATTACAACGTAAGGCAAATGTGCTTCATTGTGAGCTAATCTTGATTGGGAAATTTTTTTATACTTCTAACACACACACAGGCACTGAGAATGCTGTGTCAGTCAACTGAACAGTGCAGGATGAGACCAGGTTTATCAGTATATCAGGGCCAGTACTACCCCATCCCACCTGGTAGAGGTGAACCTAACCCTCCTAAACCCTCCCAGCTGATCCTCCTGGCTGTGAGAAGCTATCCCATCAACCCACTGTCCTCCCCTGAGGAAGAAGAAGACCTAGATGTATTTATCCCCCTGGCTGCCACTCACTGTATTTCCCAGAATCCTCGCTAAATTACTTTCTCTGCCTCTGTGATGGAGAAGTAAAAGAAAATTATATATACAATTTTTATATATCATATGAAATGTAATTTTCTTATAGTATTTTAAAGCAAGGGCTTCTGACAGAGTGAAGAACCTGCTCAGTCAGTCGGGAGAAGGAGATAGGAGGTGACAGATCTACAGAGGTGGTGAAAGGAGAGAGAGCAGCTTGCACTTCTACGTTCCATAATCTATAATTCTGCCATCCAGCTCTGCAAAGGCTAATCTTTTTCTGCAGTGCACTTCTGTGTTTCGGCTACACACACGTGCATGCACACACACACACACTTACATCCAAATGCCGCTGCCTTAAAGACACAATGCGTCAAAGCCTGGATGTAACCCAGGGTTATTTGGATTAGTGATAGAAGGTGAATGATGTTGTCGCTTGCTCCTTTATTTTACCTCTGTGTTGATGTCTTACGTTGTCTTGATTTGACAGTAATTCAGCCACACTGTGCTCTGATGTACGGAAGTCCAGAGAGGACATATGAATAAACAAATCATTCCCTCGTTATGTCGAGATCACAATTTATTTATCTCATGATCACTGCATAACAAACGTTGTTTTGTTGAGATCACAAGATCATTTTCTCTTGATCATGACATAACAAAAGTTGTTTTGTCGAGATCACGAGATAATCAAAACTAAGTACAGTACCACATATCATCCATTAATTTGTTCAGCTGCGCGAAAACCACCTCATCAAGGAGCCCTGTGGCTATGTTGAGTGCAATGCGGGGCATTTAAGCCCTGAATGATGCCTGACTGGCAGCACTGTCTCCCAGGCTAGGTAGTCTTGTTAGTTAGCTATCTAGCTAGCTAGCACGCTAGCTTGTTATCTATGCTGGTTGTTAGCTTGCATAACTGATATGTGTAGAATTATATGTGTATAATTATAAGGGACACTTCATGTTTGCAATTTCAGCCTCAGAGGCTGATAAATCAGGATTCTGCCTTGTAGACCGTTTCATAGGTGAGGCTCCTTGCAGGCATATTAGCTGTCAGTGCATTATGTATATAATCGAGAATGGATGAGCTCTATTCCTGGCAGGCTGATCAGATTGAATAGCAGCCTCAGAGGCTATTGAATCTGAGGCTGCTATTGAATTTGATAAACTCTGAGGCTGAAATTGAATTTGATCAGCCTGTCAGGAATGGAGCCCACTCTGTATATTTAAATATTATCCATAAAACATTAAGTGTCCCTTACAATTATACACATATCAGTTATGCAAACTAACAACCAGCGAGTGGCGCAGCGGTCTAAGGCACTGCTTCTCAGTGCTTGAGGCGTCACTACAGACCCCCTGGTTCGATTCCAGGCTGTATCACAACCGGCCGTGATTGGGAGTCCCATAGGGCGGCGCACAATTGGCCCAGCATCGTCCGGGTTTGGCCGGTGTAGGCTGTCATTGTAAATAAGAATTTGTTCTTAACTGACTTGCCTAGTAAAAGAAAAATAAATAGATAACAAGCTAACAAGGCTAGCTCGCTCACTCACAAGACTAGCCAAGTTAGCTGTGTTGTTGCTTGCATGCGATTAGCTGTGGTCTTGGTGGTGGCACACAGCCTGGGAGGTAGTGTGGAGATTTGATTAATCTGTCCCGGGCACCTGGAAGGTGTCTTTTGCACCGGGTGAAAGTTGATTTCATTTGTTTTGGAACCATCAGCCAGGTTCCCCGTTCAAAGCCCACGGCGAAGTCAGCTCAAAACAAAAGTGACATAATTAAGCATTAGGAGTAATGAGTATGATTCTGTGTTTTCACATGCAAAAGTGATTGCTTTTGATAAAAACGCTTTATCTGCCTTCCCAATCTAGTTTGAAAATTCTAACATATATTTTATGGAAAAGAGATGTTGTATGTTTCTGGACGATGCACCATGCTGCTTTGTTGACAACATGACCGAGCAGCGCAGATTGCTGTTCGATTTAGGAAGGGCGCTCCTCCCTCACTGCTTTTGCCCGTTCACGTCACGGGCTATAGACCGGTGCCCCGCGGCTCAGTATAATCGAATCCACCCAGGGCTGCCTGTCAGGCATCGTTCAGGGCTTAAATGTCCCACGAGGGCTTAGCTGCCCCATGAGCTCTTAGCTCAATTTAAGGGACATTTAGCTTGCTCCAAACACAAATCAAAGCATGATGTTAGCATGATATGTACCATCCCTTAGTGTAGCAATCAATAAAAATGTATGCGCTGATCCACCCTGGCCTCAATACGTCCACTCCTATTTATAGAGTATATCTCGTGATCTCGACAAAACAAATTTTGTTGTGTCGTGATCATAAGATAAATAAGTTGTGAGCTCGACATAAGAAGTTATTTTTTAAATTGATGCATATGTCCTCTCTGGACTTCTGTACTGATGCAGGTTTTGTTTATTTTATTTACTTTGTGTGTTTTTGACTCATCACAATTAATTTAGCCCTTGAGGCTGCCCTGACATCGGTATGCTATTTTCCCCACTTCAAATAGCAATTGCAGGCGCTACCCACAGATAAATGCAAAACACTTCGCAGAAAACCTTTTTGTAACAGAATCAGTTCTATCATGGCAAAAATCCGACTTCTCTTGGCAGTTGCTGTCAGCCAAACTACCAGAGAAAAATAGCAGGTCTGCTGTTTACCTCTGTCATGAGCATTTGCATCATTCTGATTGGTTGAGAGTCAATAGGATATCCCAAAAGATGTAATGATATTATTCGAAAAGTAAAATATAATAATAATTTAAAATGCCCATCCCTAATAGAGAGAGGCCTAAAACCCATTGCCCACACAGATTATAGGCTTGCTTGTTTGTTGATTTGGGGTTTGTTGAGTCTTGGGTTTCTATTTGTGATGGAGGAAGTCAGTGGAGTGTATGCAGGGGCACTGGATGATTCACAGACAGAGAGACAGAGGCCTAATCTAAAAGGTAAATTAGATTAGGTACTGTTTGTTTTGACCTCTTTTCTGTGTCTGGAGAATGTCTGGGAGAAGGTTAAAGCACTGATATGGTGATAGGGCAGGCTCTAACCTTTGTGCACGCATGCACAGGCGCGCACACACACTCACACATACACACACACTTGTCACTTTACCTATACATGCACACTGTCAAACTCACAAACATACACACAAATGTCCCGGCTTTGTGCATATGCTCCCCCAGAGGTGACAGTGATATGCAACAGCAGTCTCCCCGCGGCTCCTCCCGCTCGCTGCTGTCGGAGCCAGTTACCGCTGGTTACCACCTCCCTGCGGACACGACGAGGGGGGGTGGTGCAGAGTAAATGTATGTTAAGCCCCATCCTGCCCAATGTCACCCCAAAGCCACAGAACACAGCTTGTCCCCTGGCTGGCTGGCTGGCTGGCTGGCTGGCTGGCTGGCTGGTGATGATGCATGAAGCAGATGTGTGTTCCAGCCATGGTCACATGATCATACATGTGCATACTGAGTGTACTACTGGGACGTACTGGAGCTTACTGGGAGCACACACAGTACCTGTGCTTCATTACGCCAGTTTAACCTCATTGAGCCCCAAGCATGTAGCACTCCATTCCCCTGGCAAATGAACAACATGGCTGACTACTGATGGGCTAGATGGTTCACAAGACCCATAGAAACGGCCATAGAGAATGAGTGTACATGCAAATGAACTGCTGTGTTGATTGCTGATGGTGAGGACACTCTAGGGTAGAGGTTACAGATGGCCAGACATACTGTAGAAGATATTATACACTGGTTCATTTGGGGAATATATGAGATATTCCTATGCACTCTCCCTACAGTGTATAAGACTCTTAATAATCTGAAGTGATGTAGGGTAATGTGTTGATTAAAATTGCATGCTGCCTGCTCTGCTCCAGTATTAATGTATGCTGGCTCATTCCTATCATATCTCTTCCGTCCATCTCCTGGGGTTCTGCTTGTTATGCTGGTAGTGTGTGTGTGTGTGTGTGTGTGTGTGTGTGTGTGTGTGTGTGTGTGTGTGTGTGTGTGTGTGTGTGTGTGTGTGTGTGTGTGTGTGTGTGTGTGTGTGTGTGTGTGTGTGTGTGTGTGTGTGTGTGTGTGTGTGTGTGTGTGTGTGAGTGCGTGCGAGAGAGAGCTGCCAGCCCACACACAGAGCGAGTTAAGGCAGCAGCATCACTCCTAGATCCTGGCTGTGTAACTTTTCGCTATGTGAGCAGCTGGGAGGCAACAGGAGAGGGGAGCTGAGCTTCTCAGTCATGCTCTCTAGATATCAGACAGAGGAAGGAGAGTGAGAGATAGATAGTTGCCCCACTGTCGGTGAAGATGCCCCCGGAAACAGTTATCTTGGGTGGTACAATATGAGCATGCTGATGAGAGCTGAGGTCAGAGAAGCCCACTTGATACTCCTTAGGCAATAGGGTTATTCATTGCAATGTATCTATTTGGTTTTTGTCTCAATATTTCTCTCCTCCTTCATTATCGGTCCTTATTTTTATTTTGTATTTTATTTAACCTTTATTTAACCAGGTAAGCCAGTTGAGAACAAGTTCTCATTTACAACTGCGACCTGGCCAAGATAAAGCAAAGCAGTGCGATAAAAACAACAACACAGAGTTACATATGGGGTAAACAAAACATAAAGTCAAAAATACAACAGAAAATATATATACAGTGTGTGCGAATGTAGTAAATTATGGAGGTAAGGCAATAAATAGGCCATAGTGCAAAATAGTTACAAATTCATATTAACACTGGAATGATAGATGTGCAAAAGATGTGCAAATAGAGATACAGGGGTGCAAATGAGCAAAATAAATAACAATATGGGGATGAGGTAGTTGGGTGGGCTAATTTCAGATGGGCTGTGTACAGGTGCAGTGATCGGTAAGCTGCTTTGACAACTGATGCTTAAAGATAGTGAGGGAGATAAGTGTCTCCAGCTTCAGAGATTTTTGCAGTTTGTTCCAGTCATGGATTTGGGGATGACCAGTGAGATATACCTGCTGGAACGCATACTATGGGTGGGCGTTGCTATGGTGACCAATGATCTAAGATAAGGCAGGGATTTGCCTAGAAGTGATTTATAGATGACCTGGAGCCAGTGGGTTTGGCGACGAATATGTAGTGAGGGCCAGCCAACGAGAGCGTACAGGTCACAGAACAAAACGGATGGCACTGTGATAGACTACATCCAATTTGCTGAGTAGAGTGTTGGAAGCTATTTTGTAAATGACATCACCGAAGTCAAGGATCGGTAGGATAGTCCGTTTTACGAGGGCATGTTTGGCAGCATGAGTGAAGGAGGCTTTGTTGCGAAATAGGAAGCCGATTCTAGATTTAATTTTGGATTGGAGATGCTTAATGTGAGTCTGGAAGGAGAGTTTACGGTCTAACCAGACACCTAGGTATTTGTAGTTGTCCACATACTCTAGGTCAGACCCGTCGAGAGTAGTGATTCTAGTCGGGTGGGCGGGTGCAAGCAGCGTTCGGTTGAAGAGCATGCATTTAGTTTTACTAGTGTTTAAGAGCAGTTGGAGGCTACGGAAGGAGTGTTGTATGGCGTTGAAACTCGTTTGGAGGTTTGTTAACACAGTGTCCAATGAGGGGCCAGATGTATACAAAATGGTGTCTTCCGCATAGAGGTGGATCCGAGCGTCACCAGCAGCAAGAGCAACATCATTGATATACACAGAGAATAGAGTCGGCCCGAGAATTGAACCCTGTGGCACTCCCATAGAGACTGCCAGAGGTCCAGACAACAGGCCCTCCGATTTGACACATTGAACTCTATCTGAGAAGTAGTTGGTGAACCAGGCGAGGCAGTCATTTGAGAAACCAAGGCTATTTAGTCTGCCAATAAGAATGCGGTGGTTGACAGAGTCTAAAGCCTTGGCCAGGTCGATGAAGACGGCTGCGCAGTACTTTTTTTTCCCGATCACGGTTATAATATCGTTTAGGACCTTGAGTGTGGCTGAGGTGCACCCATGACCAACTCGGAAACCGGATTGCATAGCGGACAAGGTACGGTGGAATTCGAAATGGTCGGTGATCTGTTTGTTAACTTGGCTTTCAAAAACTTTTGAAAGGCAGGGCAGGATGGATATAGGTCTGTAACAGTTTGGATCTAGAGTGTCACCCCCTTTGAAGAGGGGGATGACCGCGGCAGCTTTCCAATCTCTGGGGATCTCAGACGTTACGAAAGAGAGGTTGAACAGGCTAGTAATAGGGGTTGCGACAATTTCGGCGGCTAATTTTAGAAAGAAAGGGTCCAGATTGTCTAGCCCAGCTGATTTGTAAGGGTCCAGATTTTTCAGCTCTTTCAGAACATCAGCTGTCTGAATTTGTGTAAAGGAGAAGGGGGGGGGGGGGGGGGGGGGGTGACAGTGCCTCGATTATTCTCGATTATTGTAGATTTATCGGTGGTGACAGTGCCTCAGTGCAGTGGGCAGTTGGGAGAAGGTGCTCTTATTCTCCATGGACTTTACAGTGTCCCAAAACGTTTTGGAGTTAGTGCTACAGGATGCAAATTTCTGTTTGAAAATGATTGTGTATATTGGTTCCTGACTTCCCTGAAAAGTTGCATATCGCGGGGGCTGTTCGATGCTAATGCAGTACGCAACAGGATGTTTTTGTGCTGGTCAAGGGCAGTCATGTCTGAGGAGAACCAGGGGCTATATCTGTTCTTAGTTCTGAATTTTTTGAATGGGGCATGCTTATTTAAGATTGAGAGGAAAGCACTTTTAAAGAACAACCAGGCATCCTCTACTGACGGAATGAGGTCAATATCCATCCAGGATACCCAGGCCAGGTCAATTAGAAAGGCCTGCTCACTAAAGTGTTTTAGGGAGTGTTTGACAGTGATGAGGGGTGGTCGTTTGACCGCGGACCCATTACGGACGCAGGCAATAAGGCAATGATCGCTGAGATCCTGGTTGAAGACAGTGGAGGTGTATTTAGAGTGTACATTTGTCAGGATGATATCTATGAGGGTGCCCATGTTTACAGATTTTGGGTTGTACCTGGTAGGTTCGTTGATAATCTGTGTGAGATTGAGGGCATCTAGTTTAGATTGTAGGTTGGCCGGGGTGTTAAGCATATCCCAGTTTAGGTCACCAAGCAGTATGAACTCTGAGGATAGATGGGGGGCAATCAGTTCACATATGGTGTCCAGGGCACAGCTCTGGGCTGAGGGGGGTCTGTAGCAAGCGGCAACAGTGAGAGACTTATTTCTGGAAAGGTGGATTTTTAGAAGTAGAAGCTCAAACTGTTTGGGCACAGTATGATAGTATGATAGAGCTCTGCAGGCTATCTCTACAGTAGATTGCAACCCCACCCCCTTTGGCAGTTCTATCGAGACGGAAAATGTTGTAGTTGGGGATGGAAATGTCTGAATTATTGGTGGCCTTCCTAAGCCAGGATTCAGACACTGCTAGAACATCAGGGTTGGCGGAGTGTGCTAACGCAGTGAATAACTCAAACTTAGGGAGGAGGCTTCGGATGTTAACGTGCAAGAAACCAAGGCTTTTACGGTTACAGAAGTCAACAAATGATAATGCCTGGGGAGTAGGAGTGATACTGGGGGCTACAGGGCCTGGGTTAACCTCTACATCACCAGAGGAACAGAGGAGGAGTAGAATAAGGATACGGCTAAAGACTTTAAGAACTGGTCTTCTAGTGCGTTGGGTACTGAGAAAAAAAGGGGCAGATTTCCAGGCGTTGTAGAATAGATTCAGGGCATTATGTACAGACAAGGATATGGAAGGATATGAGTACAGTGGAGGTAAACCTAAGCGTTGGGTAACGATGAAAGAGATAGCATCACTGGAGGCACCGATTGAGTCGGTCTCCACGTGTATGGGGGGTGGGACAAAGGAGCTGTCTAAGGCAGGTTGAGCTAGGCTGGGGGCTCTACAGTGAAATAGTACAATAAGAAATAACCGAAACAGCAATAAGCAAGGCATATTGACATGGGAGAGAGGCATAAAGCAATCACAGGTGTTATTCGAGAGAGCTAAGACAACAGCTGGTAATGGCGACAAAGTTTGGGCTGAGGCTAAACATAAACAGGATGCGGTACCGTATAAAGGAACAGTCCAGCAGGCATCAGCTGTATAGCTGAGTTATCATAAGGTCCGGTGAACAGCAATAGGAGAGTTCGGAGGTAGTTCGGGGGCTGCTATAGCACTGGCGAGCAAGAGGCCCGGCTTGCGTTTGCTAGCGGGCCGGGGCTAGCAGATGGATCTTCGTGGTCGACGTCGTAATGGGAAGCCTGTTGAAGCCACATCAGACGATTTCGTCGGCAAACCAGTCGTGTTGGATCGGCGGGGCTCCGTGTCAACACTAGGAGGTCCCGTCCGGTTGACAGAGAGGTAGATAGCCAGGAGATGGGCCTGGCTCGAGGCTAGCTCAAGGCTTGCTAAGGGGCAATGGTAATTAGCCAACGACAACAGCCATTTGGTTGCAGCTAGCTGGTTGCGATGATCCGGCGCTAGGGTCCAGTGATTCCGGCAGAAAATCCGATATGCTCTGGGTCGATAGCACGCTGTGCAGACTGGCCGACAAATTGTCCAGGCTAGAGCTAGAGCTGGCTGGTGGGTAGTGCAGGCCATGGACAATGGTGAAGACGCTAACGGTGGCTAATAGCAAGTTGCCATTCGGTTGCAGCTAGACTAGTTTCAGCTTAAGGTTCTTGATAAAAGTTATAAAGAAATAATAGAATCCTTTCCACGTTGTGTGAGGCGGGTTGCAGGAAAGTATATTTAGTTAAAGTTGAGAAATATATACAAAATAGACAAAAAAACAAAAGAAAATGGCTATTTACACAAGGACAGAAAAAAACACGACGCACTGCGACACCATCTTGGATAGACCCATCCACCTACTATGTATTCATCCACTGTCCATTTTTATCAATCTATCCACCTGCATGTACAGTTGAAGTCGGAAGTTTACATACACCTTAGCCAAATACATTTAAACTCAGTTTTTCACAATTCCTGACATTTAATCCTAGTAAAATGTATGCACGCATGACTGTAAGTCGCTTTGGATAAAAGCGTCTGCTAAATGGCATATTATTATTATTTATTATATAAAAAATTCCCTGTCTTAGGTCAGTTAGGATCACCACTTTATTTTAAGAATGTGAAATGTCAGAATAATAGTAGAGAGGATGATTTATTTAAGCTTTTCTTTCTTTCATCACATTCCCAGTGGGTCAGAAGTTTATATACACTCAATTAGTATTTGGTAGCATTACCTTTAAATTGTTTAACTTGGGTCAAACGTTTCGGGTTGCCTTCCACAAGCTTCCCACAATAAGTTGGGTGAATTTTGGCCCATTCCTCCTGACAGAGCTGGTGTAACTAAGTCAGGTTTGTAGGCCTCCTTGCTCGCACACGCTTTTTCAGTTCTGCCCACACATTTTCTATAGGATTGAGGTCAGGACTTTGTGATAGCCACTCCAATACCTCGACTTTGTTGTCCTTAAGCCATTTTGCCACAACTTTGGAAGTATGCTTGGGGTCATTTTTCCATTTTGAAGACCCGTTTGCGACCAAGCTTTAACTTCCTGACTGATGTCTTGAGATGTTGCTTCAATATATCCACATAATTTTCCTTCCTCATGATGCCATCTATTTTGTGAAGTGCACCAGTCCCTCCTGCAGCAAAGCACCCCCACAGCATAATGCTGCCACCTCCGTGCTTCACGTTGGGATGGTGTTCTTCGGCTAGCAAGCGTCCCCCTTTTTCCTCCAAACATAACGATGGTCATTATGGCCAAACAGTTCTATTTTTGTTTCATCAGACCCGAGGACATTTGTCCAAAAGTACGATCTTTGTCCCCATGTGCAGTTGCAAACCGTAGTCTGGCTTTTTTATGGCGGTTTTAGAGCAGTGGCTTCTTCCTTACTGAGCGGCCTTTCAGGTTATGTCGATATAGGACTCGTTTTACTGTGGATATAAATACTTTTGTACCTGTTTCCTCCAGCATCTTCACAAGGTCCTTTGCTGTTGTTCTGGGATTGATTTGCACTTTTCGCACCAAAGTACGTTCATCTCTAAGAGACAGAACACGTCTCCTTCCTGAGCGGTATGACGGCTGCGTGGTCCCATGGTGTTTATACTTGTGTACTATTGTTTGTACAGATGAACGTGGTACCTTCAGGCGTTTGGAAATTGCTCCCAAGGATGAACCAGACTTGTGGAGGTCTACAATTTTTTTTCTTAGGTCTTCGCTGAGTTTGAAGGTAGGCCTTGAAATACATCCACAGGTACACCTCCAATTTACTCAAATGATGTCAATTAGCCTATCAGAAGCTTCTAAATCCATGACATCATTTTATGGAATTTTCTAAGCTGTTTAAAGGCACAGTCAACTTAGTGTATGTAAACTTCTGACCCACTGGAATTATAAGTGAAATAATCTGTCTGTAAACAATTACATTTTACATTTACGTCATTTAGCAGACGCTCTTATCCAGAGCAACTTACATGACCAATTAGGGTTAAGTGCCTTGCTCAAGGGCACATCGACAGATTTTTCACCTAGTCGGCTCGGGGATTAGAACCAGTGACCTTTCGGTTACTGGCACAACGCTCTTAACCACTAAGCTACCTGCCGCCCTGTTGGAAACATTACTTGTGTCATGCACAAAGTAGATGTCCTAACCGACTTGCCAAAACTATAGTTTGTTAACAAGAAATTTGTGGAGTGGTTTAAAAACGAGTTTTAATGACTCCAACCTAAGTGTATGTAAACTTCCGACTTCAACTGTATATAAATTACTGGGCACTGGTTGTACTATTTGTCAGAAATTCATGCTATTCACACAAACATGCCTCCCCTCCCTACATGTTCACAGGCATATAATTAAGTGAATCACACCGATTCCAAATGCCACTGGCTGCCAACAGGGGGAGAGTCATGTGTCCATCACACAGCATGCCATTTAGCACATTCTCACTATAACACTGTTGTATGTCAGTTTCCCTCTGCAATCCCATAATCCCTAGGTAGTGCAGTCTCACAGTCATGACACCTCCTGCAGAGAGGCTAGGCCTGGCAGGGACAAACAGACAGAAACACTGAGACAGACAGACAGACAGACAGACAGACAGACAGACAGACAGACAGACAGACAGACAGACAGACAGACAGACAGACAGACAGACAGACAGACAGACAGAGCCCATATAGTCAGATAGTCCTCTGGCTGTTTGGGTGATCTCTCTCTCTGGACCCTCCCTGACCCACACACACACATACCTCAGATTTCTATTTCATCCGAAAATCTGAGACGATTGCCAACTTTAGGACCACCCTGACGCATGCTTCTCTTCCGTTATGAATTCATTGTTTTATCTCCCCAGGTGAAATGAGGTGTTTGCTTGAGGAATATGCCTTTGTCTCCTCTGCAGCTGCTCCTAAACTTTCCCCACAAAGACTCTGTCCTTTTCGACTGTGGTCTCAGGGCTGTTTTTGAGTAATGGTTTAGATAGCACCACTGTTATTGCCTTTCTCTCTGCAGCTATTTCCTGTTCCAATGGCCAAGACCCCACAGCCAAGATTGCAATGTGGAGGTCATCTTGCTTTCCCCATCCTCCTCTCTCTCTCCCCCTCCCCTCCACCCAAAAGTCACCCTGGCTGTATTTGGCCCTGTCTGACCTTTCTTGTTAAGCCTTGTCAGCTAGCAGCAGTCTGACAGTAAGGGTTTGGACTTAGGAGGAAAAAGGCACTTAGTGTACTGTGGTGGATCTTCTGATCTGACTGCAATAGAATGCTACAGTGGCTAACTTCACTAAAGACACCAAGACACTGCCAACTGTTGTGTAATGCCTGATAGGGCAAATGGGACCAACGGGTAAGACTGCACACTGATCTGTCAGATGACATTCAATTCTCTAACCCTGTGGCTGTCTAGGATCTGTGCCTATCCTCCACCACTACCACACCCTAGACTGTTAGCCCTTCCAATTCACCCTTTCCATGGATGAGATACACATGTGTGTAAACTGTGTTGTGAGCCGTTCCAAATTCCCCCTCTCCTCTTCTGAGGACTGTTTGATCACTTTGATTTGTTCAAACAGAATACAGCTCTCTGTGTTTACAGGGCTTTTCCTGCCTCCACAGGTGGCACCTCAGTTGTACATTTATATTTAACGAGCGGCCTGCCGGGCAGCGGACACAAGCACTTGCCCCCCTCGCCCTCCTCACCCCTCCTCCTGATGGAGCGGCTAAGCGGTTGGTAAAAGGTCAGACTTAACCGTGCCTCTGTGTCTGCTGTGCAGTCGGGACTTTAGGAGGAAGAGTTTGACTAGAACTCCACTGTTTCATTCAGCCAGGAGTCTAATGGACATGAATATGTGTCCTCAGGGCCAAAGCTGTAGAGCTGCAGCCTTAGAAGTCAGGCACCAACATGGCAGCCAGTTGTGACTGTTTAGCCGCCTGTCACGGTTCCAGCATCCTCTGGAAGGCGGGTGTTCAAACAGACAGCGCCGGGCGGCTGTGGAGAGGGCAGAGGGGGCAGAGGGGTTAGAGGGAGGCAAGAGAGGAAGACAGGCAGACAAATGACAGATGGTCGTCTTTCATCTGAGCAGAGGGGACCCCATGGTGTTGCTAGCTGGCACTGCTGCTGCTGCCCACCGCCACAACACACAAAGAAGCCTCTGTCTGTACTCCTCTCCTTTCCACTAACACAGAGCAATAACCCTGGGTAGAGGTATGCGGATGTCAAACACACATGCACATACATGGCACAATCACACACACACACACACACACACACACACACACACACAGCTTTGCACGCACACACACACATGGGCAGACACACACACACACACACAACCCCCCAACACACATCACATAGTGACAGTACACACACACACACATGCACACACACACACACACACACACACTGTGGTAGTTGAATGCCTCTCCCCAGACTGCACTGTGGTTTTATGTGTGCTCTGTGCAGACCAGAGGAGGGAGAGCCAGAGTAGCGAAGACGTGAGGCTCTGATTGTTAGCCTAGCCGGGAGCCACAGTCTGCCAGTGAGTCAGAATGAGCCATTTCTTCAGGAAGAGCCCAGCCTCTTTATGAGAGCACCGCTGAGTGCACAGGCCTGCCAATTAGAGTCCCCATCTCCTACCCTCCAACCCTAGCCTCCAGAGCCTCTGTTAATTCTACATTAAGATTCTACTGCTAGCTCTCTCACATCCATAGACTGGCCATGTACCATCACCATCACAACACTGCATCCTATACATTCATAGTGGGTCCTCAAAGGGGTTAATAATGAGAAGGTGAGAGGATTGTGTTTATATATTCAGCCTTGTTTGGCCACAGCGGTTAATAGTTCACTGTACTGTATCCCTTCATACAGCTGCTGCCTGGTGAAATAGGCACATAAACACACAGCATCTGGTCAGATTATTGCAGTTGGTTTACTGTACCATAGGGAGCAGGTTGGATGGTTTATGTACAGTACTGTATAGCCTATTCTATATCTGGTTCCAATAATATAACCCAAACCAGCACTCCATACCTGCTCTCATGACCTCACCATCATCCCCATCCTTATCACTAGCCCTATTCTGATGTCAGCAACAGGTCACATTCTACAAAAACAGTCATATTCCTATTTGAGAATTCTCTGGAAGTACTTGGGCAGTTTGGAGAAGCGGAGTTACGTTTCACATGGCTTCCCAAAGCTGATAATTGTGTTTTTTTTGTACTCCATCAAAGTACTTCATATGAGATTTTAATAGGAGCACTTGGGTGTATTATCTTTACAAAGCCGCCATGCTTTGCTCTCTTAATATAGTGGCTTATGGGTTGGAGAAATTGTACAGAGGGAAAAATGGCCTCATGAATGAATTAGTCGTCTGCAACAGATTACTGCGGCAATAAAATAACGTGTTCCTCATCTCGACAGCTCAAAGTCCCTATATCACATTCACAGCCATGACTCAATTTCCTGCGTGAATTTAAACACTATGGTGTGTTTCTTTAATCCTCCCCAGACACACAGAGAGGGAGATGGAGAGAGAAAAGAGAGAGAGAGAGAGAGAGAGAGAGAGAGAGAGAGAGAGAGAGAGAGAGAGAGAGAGAGAGAGAGAGAGAGAGAGGAGAGAGAGAGAGAGAGAGAGAGAGAGAGAGAGAGAGAGAGAGAGAGAGAGAGAGAGAGAGAGAGAGAGAGAGAGAGAGAGAGAGAGAGAGAGAGAGAGAGAGAGAGAGAGAGAGAGAGAGAGAGAGAGAGAGAGAGAGAGAGAGAGAGAGAGAGAGAGAGAGAGAGAGAGAGAGAGAGAGAGAGAGAGAGAGAGAGAGAGAGAGAGAGAGAGAGAGAGAGAGAGAGAGAGAGGCGTCTCTGCAACCCTGTCACCTTGCCTGCACTGCAGTACTAGCATGACCTAGCCTAAACCAGGGACCAAAGTTAGCCAATATGTGCCTCACCTGCATGTACAGTACATGGCCCTTCACCAATTCAAAAGGTTCTCCATATTTAGGTCTACCTTTCTTTTCCCTCCTGGCTTCCCCATACTGTATCTAAAACATCCCCAAACTCCCCTTCAGGTCCAACTCTTATCTCCAGTATTTAACTTACAAATCACTTTCAGATGCTTGCCTTTCCAGCTTCCTAAAGCTCCTGCTTCTACAGCCACAGGAGGAAGGAAATCTAAGGTTAACCAGTACCTGCCACAAGTGCCTGAGTATTCAAAACAAACTGCAGCGCGAGCAGCAGCAACATCAGTGGAGCTGAATGGGCAGACATAAAAGTCAAGTGGTAGCAGAGACCAGAGGGGTAAGGGGCTGCTGGAGGGAGACAGATAGGAACAGCAAATATTGGAGTGTGTCAAGTGTTTTTCTTTTTCATCTTGGACTCTGGGCTATTACATTTGATGAACTTGGAAACGTGGGGAGAGGTACAGGGAGAGGATCCTGTCTCACCAGTAGCTATGGTAACAAAACAGTAGGGGTATTGTGGCAGTTAAAGGGCTGTGGCGTAAATGTGAAACAACCTCCTCTGATGGTTATGTCCCCTACTCTTCTTCCTGATTGTACACCACGCCCTGTGTGGGTGTGACTGGGATCTAGAGAACCAACAAGTCAACATGAGGATTTTTATTCATGGTTTCATTGGTGTGTTTGTGTGTGTCTGTGTTTAAAATTTGACATGTTTCCCTATACAAAGAATTTCCCAGGACCCTTTAAAGAGCCACAGGCACTGTTACCCTGTCTTCCATTAGAACACAAAGGGCTCTATTCCATCTGTGTCACTGAAACGTTACAGATTGCACGATCGAATTGTAAAAGTAATTTCCGATTGAGCCGAGATTTGTAGCGTTTACCGTGAATGAATGCAGTCTATGCTAATGCGGAAACATGGCCTTTAAATTTCAATCATGCTGTAACGCTGACCTTCAGCGATACAGATTGAATTGAGCCCTTAGGCACAAACACAAGTCATCTCAGCCCTGAACAGATGGAATGGGAGCAAATAACCATGTTCATCTGAGAAACTCAACTGTCACTGAGACAGAAAAACAACTATGATATCTATCTACTCTGCCTTCTGATATACAACACCAAGAGAAGCACAGCAAGAAAACAATGAATAAACAATCAGAAGAGTGTGTATTAAAGGCTCAGTCCAGCAGCTGAACATGACGGACGGTGTGCTAGCGCCTCCTCGGCTGGCGGGCATCACATACACTTAGCGCCCCGTGTGTTTGACAAATCCTATTTCCTCGAGTGGGCTCCGGCTGATCATGATACAGGGCTTCAATTTCCAGAGAAAAACAAGCATTCACTGACTTCTATTTTCCCTCCCTGGCGAAAAAGAAAGAGAGAGAGGGACAGGGAGAAGAGAAAGACAGGAGAGGAAAAAAAAGTAATCTAACCAGCATGTGGGTCAGTGATCTCATAACTCTGCAATATTTATTTTATGTTCAGTTCTATCTGCTGCCTCTCCAATAGCACTGACTGTATCCCCCCCCCCCCATCCCTCCTTTCTCTCAGGTAGGCTAATGTACCATTTAATGGCTTAAGACAGAAACCTGCCTTGTCATCATGTCCTTGATCATGGTTAGATTGGTCAATGTTTCAGGTTGTGGTCAATGCTGCAGTCAGTATCAATTAGGTGTTCATGGTCCTGTATGGCAGCACTACAGTTACGAGACACTTGCCCTTTCCAGTCGGCGCTGTATTCAGAGAGGGAACGTTTGCAGCTAGTTACAGTGCTACTGTACGGTGCTCTAGGGCCTTCTAGTTGGGAGGACAATAGCAGGGGAGAGAAATGCATTAACTTAATGGCTCTCCATCTTTCCCTCTCCCTCCTTCAGAGAGTGGCATTAAACAAATGACCTCCCATTGGGCTGATGTAAATCCTCCACCAACAGGTAGGCGTATTTCAAAAGGCTAAATCAATTGTGTCGTAGGCGCTGGAGCTGTCTGGGCTCTGATGGGAGCTGGAGCTGTCTGGAAGCAGAGGGGGCTGGAGCTGTCTGGGAACGAAGGGGGCTGGAGCTGTCTAGGAGCGAAGGAGGCTGGAGCTGTCTGATAGCAGAGGGGGCTGGAGCTGTCTGGGAGCGAAGGGGGCTGGTGCTGATGAGGGAGGGAGGGACAGACGAGCGAGCTGAGGCTGGCGGCTGGAACAGTGGAGAGTTAGTCTAGGATCAGAGAGAGAATGTCCAGGGCCACTGCAGGGCACATTTCAGGGCTTGTAAAGTGAGGTCTGTAGGTAGGCCTGCTCTAAGGAGACTAAGCATGTAGATGGACAAGGTTGATGTTCTGATGGCTCATAGCAAAGTATCGTCTGACTGGTGGCTACTATGGAGGATAGTCTAGAAACTAGAGTGTAGTGTGCCAGGCTCTTGTGAAGGAAGGCAGATATGTCCCAATCCAGTGATCCTACAGAGAGATCAGTGGACTGTGTTGGGGCTCTGGAGCATTACTGATACAGTGGTCTGACTGAACCAGGATGACTCCCTCTAACCAGGACCCTTGTAATATTAATGACAAAATTCCATGTCACTGTGTCATGGACAAAAAGTCACATTGCGATAAATGTAACTATTTTGCTCGATAACAACAAATGTTTTAATGGACAGTTACTTTACATTACAAGCGGCAGGGCTCTAGACAATTTTTTTCCAGTGCCAAGTCAGACAACTGAGATGGTAGCCTATATCCAGGAAATACATGATTGATACTGTATTTTGATGTGCAACGTCAAAATATGATCCAGAATTATCAGATAGATTTTTGGCTGCTCAGAGAATTTGCATACTGGTCTATTGGCTATATTATATTATATTATTATTTTTTACATTGTAGAATAATAGTGAAGACATCAAAACTATGAAATAACACATATGGAATCATATAGTAACCAAAAAAGTGTTAAACAAATCTAAATATATTTTATATGTGAGATTCTTCAAATAGCCACCGTTTGCCTTGATGACAGCTTTGCACACTCTTGGCATTCTCTCAACCAGCTTCATGAGGTAGTCACCTGGAATGCATTTCAATTACCAGGTGTGCCTTGTTAAAAGTTAATTTGTGGAATTTCTTTCCTTCTTAATGCGTTTGAGCCAATTAGTTGTGTTGTGACAAGGTAGGGGATGTATACAGAGGATAGCCATATTATGGCAAGAACAGCTCAAATAAACAAAGAGAAACGACAGTCCATCATTACTTTAAGACATGAAGGTCAGTCAATACGGAACATTTCAAGAACTTTGAAAGTTTCTTCAAGTGCAGTCGCAAAAACCATCAAGCGCTATGATGAAACTGGCTCTCATGAGGACCGCCACAGGAATGGAAGAGCCAGAGTTACTTCTGCTGCAGAGGATAAGTTCATTAGAGTTACCAGCCTCAGAAATTGCAGCCCAAATAAATGCTTCACAGAGTTCAAGTAACAGACACATCTCAACATCAACTGTTCAGAAGAGACTGTGTGAATCAGGCCTTCATGATCGAATTGCTGCAAAGAAACTACTACTAAAGGACACCAATAAGAAAAAGAGACTTGCTTGGGCCAAGAAACCCGAGCAATGGACATTAGACCGGTGGAAATTTGTCCTTTGGTCTTGAGTCCAAATTGGAGATTTTTGGTTCCAACCGCCGTGTCTTTGTGAGAAGTGGTGTGGGTGAACGGATGATCTCCGCATGTGTATTACCCACCATAAAGCATGGAGGAGGAGGTGTTATGGTGTGGGGGTACTTTGCTGGTAACACTGTCTGTGATTTATTTAGAATTCAAGGCACACTTAACCAGCATGGCTACCATAGCATTCTGCAGCGATATGCCATCCCATCTGGTTTGGGCTTAGTGGGTCTGTCATTTGTTTTTCAACAGGACAATGACCCAACACACCTCCAGGCTGTGTAAGGGCTATTTTACCAATAAGGAGAGTGACACTACCGTTCAAAAGTTTGGGGTCACTTAAATTTGTCCTTGTTTTCGAAAGAAAAGCAATTTGTTGTCCATTAAAATAACAACAAATTGATCAGAAATACAGTGTAGACATTGTTCATGTTGTTCATGTTGTAAATGGCTATTGTAATGGAATACAGACACCCATTATCAGCAACATCAGTCCTGTGTTCCAATGGCACGTTGTGTTTGCTATTCCAAGTTTATCATTTTAAAAGGCTAATTGATCATTAGAAAACCCTTTTGCAATTATGTTAGCACAGCTGAAAACTGTGGTGCTGATTAAATAAGCAATACAACTGGCCTTCGTGAGACTAGTTGAGTATCTGGAGCATCAGCAATACAGGCTCAAAATGGCCAGAAACAAATAACTTTCTTCTGAAACTCGTCAGTCTATTCTTGTTCTGAGAAATGAAGGCTATTCCATGCGAGAAATTGCCAAGAAACCTGTCTGCGTACCCACATCCATACATGCAGTCAAAGCTGGCCCTAGCCTTCTGGGGGCCATACATTATGTGGTTGCAGGCCCACCTATTTTACAGCTAATTTCCTTCAATTCTACATATTTTGCCATAGGGCTAATTGTGTAGAATTTGCTGAAATGGGCTAATTGAGTGACTGTAAGTGACTGACAAAACAAGACAAAAACTGCTGATGCACAACCACATTTTGCAATTGCACCTTGTGTATTCTACTATTCTAACTCTCAACAGTAAGTTGAGGTCCACGACTGAGTCCCCCCCCAACCAGAGCATATGAGCGGAGTGGAGCGGTGAGAATCTCAGCTCCTCGCTCATGGAGCTGTTCACCCCTCCGCTCCCCCCGCTCAAAGCCACATCAGGCCAGTCCGCTCATTATCGCTCAGCGCTCAACGCAGTTTGCATCGCGCTCCACTCAAATCGCCCCCCGCTCACTCCAAAAAAGGAACAAAATCTGCATGTATTTCACTTTTAGCTTAAACCACAGCCTTACTTTATCTCCCCGAATTTGTTGCATACAGACTCATCTCGGATTATCCATTCTGTCTTGAAACGGGGATCTAACACTGACGCTAAAATGAGATGTTAATCAGTATAGTATATTCCATAGCGAATTGACACGTTGTTTGCCAATGTTTCTGCAAAAGCAGCGATGCCCATTGGAAGTGCAGCGTGAGTGTAATCGGTGAGCAGGGATTTGATTTCTGTGACAGCAGGGAGGATCATCCCCAGGTTCCCCAGCTCCTTCTGCATTTTGTCTGTGAGGTCTGCTAGTGGTGTCAGCACACTGACAAGGTGCGTCAGCTGCCGTACTTGATTCAGGGTGATGTTAGCAACATTAGACTTGAGTTTGTTTTACCATAACGGGTCTTTTTGGAACAACCGGATGAACGACTGAATCATCCGCAGCTGGCTGCTCCATCGAATGGCGCAGGCATTTGTGGGGCGGACACCTAATTGGTCGGTTTCCTTTGTGCTCTTGCGTACACTTTTCATCAGGTGCCCGACTTTCACTAACAGCCTATTAATGTTGTCGTGCTTGTTAACGGCGTTTTTGATCGCCAGCTGAAGCATGTGAATGGGGCATCTCAGATGTAAATTTGACAAAGTAAAGTACTGATTTATCATAGTTTCTTGGGGGAGTGTAGCCCGGTTGAGCTGCGCTGGCGAAGTGTTGCATCCCTTCGCGTTCTCCTTTACTCAGCGGTTCATAGTCCATGAAAATCATTTCAAAAAATGCTACATCCAGCTCTCTTTTTCTCTCCCTTGTTATGGTTGGGCCTTTGCGTGCAGTGAATAAACTTTTGAATTCCTCAACCCTTTTCTCTTGTTGCTGCTGCTGCTCCTCTCGCTCTATAAAATACAAATTCATGGACGACACAAATTAAATTAAACAGATGGATTCTGGGTCAGGCTTGAGCATGCTTCAGACTCGTGGTGTGAGCGAGTGAAATTGGAGCGGGACATAGGGCGACGCTCCGTCCTTTTAAAAATGCCGCTCTGCGCTCTGTTCAAAATCCGTCCGCTCACGCTCCACGCTCGCTCACGCTCCACTCCGCTCATATGCTCTGCCCCCAACCCCCCTCCAAGTAATAATAATGGTAACAAAATCACAGAAAATTACCGACATAAGCAAAATGCTTCAGTTAGAGGAAGGCAATGTCGGTGTCGGTAATTTTCGGTTTATCGTCCATGCTCTACTGCGTCACCTCAATGACCTCTGGGCCAGCAGGCTCAATGGAAATCCAGCCAGTCTATCTGACAGCGGTCATATTATAGTAGTGGTGGGATGGTGGTGAACGGGGAGACACTGCCTGTACTTGTTACACAGACCCCACAGCACAGGGGAAGTCCAAAGACAACTGGAGTCTGGCACCGCTGGAGACCTCAGAAAGCTTAGCCATGTTTTCTAGAGGGAGAGGGAAAATAGAGGAGGAGACAGAGAACAGAGACTAGGAGGAACAGGGGATGGACCATTGAAGAAGAGAGGAGGGGACAGCCCAGAGGCCCTATACCTCGCTCACCTCTCTGTGGCCATTTTGTTGCTTCCTCCTCTTCTCTTTTTCCACTGTTGTTTTAGCCGTGATTTTGGAGCGGTTCGACCTTGTGTGTCTCTGCCCAGGCTGCTTTGCACCACGGTCAGGCTAATGTTGGTTGTGGTCTCACTTTCGCTCTAGTGGTCTCCCTGGTCTCTTCGTTGGCATGTCTGAGGCCCAGAGCAGAGCACAGCTAGAGTGCTTTTACACAGAGAGGCCATGCCACAGAGCTGCCATGGACATTGACACACACACACACACACACACACACACCACACACCACACACCACACACACACACACACACACACACACACACACACACACACACACACACACACACACACACACACACACACACACACACACACACACACACACACACAACTAGAAAGCCAGGACAGCATGTTCTATGCACATAATTTATCATGCTTCAGTTGCTCATTTCTCATGTCTTACAGCCCACTTATTCATACGAAGGGTTGTGGTGCAAACAGAGAATGTTGTTTTAGATTCATCTCCCAACCCAGCCTTCCAGATGAGAGCCAAAGCTCATCATTTCACTGTTTCCCATCCAGATCCCATTGGCCGTCTGTTTATACAGTACATTTCCCAGTGCTCTGTTCACCATTTTTATGTGAAAGGCTAAAATACAGTCATGAAATAGATTAGATAAATGTCAATGTGTTATTGTAGTAAAACAAGCTGAAGTATTGTAGTGAATAATAGAATGATCAGCCAAGAGCATGTGTTGCTCTGTTACTATATCTCTATCAGATTCTGTGTTCAGATATTCTTCGAGAGAATCCTAGAGAATGAAAGGAGAGCTGATTGCCATGGATCGTGAGATCAGAGAGAGACCCTCCTGGAAGCATCCCCTGCCTCCTTCTCAGGGTCACTCTCTGTGTCAATGTCTCTTTGGGTTTGTGTTGGATAGTCTCCGCCTGTGTGTTTGTGTGTGTGAGTGTGTGTGTGCGTGCCTGTGTGTGTGCGCATGCGTGCGCGTGTCCGCTCCAAGTTATTGTGTTTTGGGTTAGTCCGGAGTGGCAGAGGTCAGTGGGAGTCCTTGGAGGAACAAGCCATCACGTCGATATTAAAAGCCCCCTTCAAACTCTATTGTCTTATTTGGAGGGACGGCTCGCTCAATAGAATGACAAAGGTCAGTGTCCCCATCAGGATGGCAGAGTTGAAGGCCAAGATATTGTTTTGTGTATAGGTGTACTGTGTTTTTTCACTGGGCTTTTAAAGGAAAACCCTGAGTGGCATGCCATGATTACAGTAGACAAGGGAACAGTGGAGGTGCATTAGTGCTTTCTGTGCTGTGTGTGTATGCATGTTGTACCGTATGGGATAGTTTTTTATAGTGTGTGTGTGTGTGTGTGTGTGTGTGTGTGTGTGTGTGTGTGTGTGTGTGTGTGTGTGTGTGAGAGAAATGGCTCTGTTACCACAAAACATAATTTATTGTGGTGCTGTAGATTGTGTTACATTATTAACTTGTTAGTCTTAAATGCTCCATGGGCTATTGTTGAGCTGGAGAGAACACAGCCTCCAACAAAGGCTCTCTTAGTGCTGGTAATGTGATTGGCTGTATAGAAAAGAGCATGGCTCAGCACTAAAATGAGACAGGTAAGTCTTGTATCCCCCATCCCTCCACCCCCCACCTTCTCAACAACTGACAACTTAATGGATTTCCCTAGAAAATAAGCCCTGGTAAAAAAACACGGTAACTTATATAATGAAGAAAATGTAGCTTGTGAAGAGTTGAGAATTGTGCTAGGAACTAGTCTCTTCTGAACCTATCTGAACCCGTTTCTACAAAGTCATGGTTTTTAAAATGTGCCCCCTCAGGAGCAGGCAGGATTTAGCGGAGGTTCACTTTGCCCTGAGACGCCCTGCCCTGAGTGCCCTCCACCTTGGTAGAAAAGGAAAGTCGTTAGCTAGATCTAGTCCATGGTCACATGAATGGTCAGTGTGACAAGCATTCTGTTCTTAGATTTACCCTCCTAGTTAAGATCTGTCATCTCCCCAGATTTGTCTCTACATGCTTTTGGACATTTAAATCAAATGTCTTTATATGTACTGACATGGTCTTATGGTGCGCAGGCTACAAACACGGCCATCACCTTGCAAGACTTTGTTCAGGATTGTATAAGTTTCTTTATAAATACTGTTTAGGCACTTCCTCTAACATATCTCTTGGAACTGATGACAATCATTGTCTCCTGTCATATGTTATCTGATGAGAGAGAAAGAGAGTAGTATTTTCTCCCAGCTCAGGCTCTGTAGGCAGTGTGTTTCAGATTTCAGACCACTCATTAACCAACACTGAACACACTGATCCACGCTGAGCGACCGCTCTACCAGGATGCTCCCCAGCCGCTGTCCCAAACCCCTCTGATTTCCAAGGACAGGGAGACGTGTATATGTGTGTGTGTGCGTGTGTGTATGAGTGTGTGTGCAAGCGTGCATGTATATGTGTGTGTGTGTGTGTGTGTGTGTGTGTAAAGAAGGGTTGGGGAGCTGTGCTGTCAGCCACATTCCCCATGCCTTAACCGTAGCTTTCTTCTTTAACGAGGCGCGTCCGTCCACTGTCTCAGACCCCCTGTCGGACTACAAATGGGATAACCCTCTCTGCTAGGCCACCAAAGGCTTCTTCTTCCCTCTTCTTTGAGGGGGTTATTTTGGAATTCAAATAATCTTAATTCCGGATTCCCCCTCCATCCCCGTCCTCGGTCTATCCCCCAGTGTAGTCCCCTGGGACAGGGCTGAGCTGAGAGACATAATGAGGAACATGTCTGTTCCAGTGTTCAGTGAAGAGGGTACAGGGACTGACACAGGGTACAGGGACTGTGAGGTGTCTGTCTATTGGCCAGCAATGTGTTCCCGCTCCGGCTCCGCTCTGCTCCACCACGCGTCTCCAGTCAGAATAAAAGGATTACACCAGCAACCCCTCACTCCCTGGGGCATGGAAACCTTCCAAACCTCCTTCTGCTGGGGTCAGAGGACCAGAGAGAACCAGAGCACTGGACCTCTGAGCACTGATACTGACACACAAAGATCAGTTCTGACTGAGGTCTCTCCCCTGTCTGTTTTAGGGGAAATAGGATTAATCCAAACTTTCAACAGTTTGTCCCTCTTGTGCAAAACAATGTTTGTTTTTCATTAGGTTAAGTGGTGCTGGCTGCTTCAGGAAATACATGTGCATGGTAGCAGACAGTGCCTGCTATAGGGAGAGACAGCTAGCGCACTCATTATTCTACTCACAGATCCCCTAGCCTAGCAGATCCTAGATCAGGTTATTTGGTTGCTTTACTTTAGAGAAGGTGTATGAGAACAGTCTTGTAATGATTATTGTACTACCAGAGGGAGGCCATTGATATAGTCACTGTATTATTTACTGTGTACTATGTATGTAGAGATTATGTAGAGATATGAATGGCACCCCAGGGTTTTATAGTGTAACAGTAGTTCACATCATTAACCAGGCTAGCTTTGCCTTGTGCCCCTAAGGGCATGCTCCTTTCTGTTTTGCTGACATGAGCAGAATGGCACAGCAGCATTTCTATGTCTGGTCTGTGTGAGCAGTGTAGTGACAATCTTCTTGATTGTACTGTTCCCACACTGGGAGCTTTGTTGAAAGCAGGGCCTTTACTCATCACTGAAACATGGCAAAAAACAGACTCATATTGTCATCATGGAATTTAAGGGAGACCGCTTTGGACAGCAAAACCAAGAAAGATATGAGTGTCTCTCCTCCTCTTCTGGCTCCTCTGTCCATCTACACTCTCCTTCATGATGTATGTGGTTATGGGTAGATTTTGTTTGTGTGTGTGTGAGTTGTATAGTGAGAGTGAGTGAGTGAATGTGTGTGTGTGTGTCTGCTGTGTGTGTGTGTGTGTGTGTGTGTGTGCAGTGTGTGTGTGTGTCTGCAGTGTGTGTGTATGTGTGTGTGTGTGTCTGCAGTGTGTGTGTGCGTGTCTGCAGTGTGTGTGTGTGTGTGTGTGTGTGTGTGTGTGTGTGTGTGTGTGTGTGTGTGTGTGTGTGTGTGTGTGTGTGTGTGTGTGTGTGTGTGACCAGTCGGTTGATGACAAAAAGCCTATTGTGTCCTCCTCCAGTCTTGAAGTGACAGGCGTTCGCAGAGTGACAGCCACATCAACCCACCTCATCACAGAGAATTATTAACCAAAGCGAGAGCCGGCCACCAAACTTTGATCCGCCCTCTCATTAGCATGCATTATTCTGCGTTTGGTGTTCAGAGGCTGGCGTTCCAAGAGTTCGTTTGTGGCAGCTTCGCCTCCAGCAATCACCACAGCACACCGACAGCCTGTTAGCAGTGTTTTGGGGAAGAGAGAAATTTGAAAAGATTTGCGGTTGGTTAGTCTGTCTGCCACACACACAGGCTGCACGGTGTCTCTGGCTGTCCCAGAGGTTTACAGCCGCCAACCCCTCGGCCTGATCTGACATGACACTCTCCTCTCCGCACCCAGTTTGACACGTGTTCTTTCACGCTTCACCAAGTCAGCGCACAGGGAGAATAGTTTTTCTCTTGTGTTGGATATTGTGATGGAGACAGGCAGTACATAGAGGCCCCAAGTTTACTACAGCTTTGAAAAAATGGTAAATACCCCCTTCTGCTTCGAGAGAGACATACAAACACACACACATTCCGTGTTTTGTCACCCCTAGCGGGCAAACCTCCGTTGTTCTCCTCTGCACAGGGACATTAATAGGAGATGAGCCCCTCTGAAGCCCTAGTCTGTGATGTCAGATCTGAACTGACATGATCATCCCCAAGAATAACACCTCCTCCCACCTTTAAACACATACGGTGGCTGTGGCCGAAATCTGGCTTGTCTACAACTTAGTTAAAATGCAAACTAACACATAGGTAACACATTTGAGTATGTGTTAATACTCAAACTAACACATACTCAAAGCAAATATACCATGCCCTATACAAGACCTTCTCTCACTCTCTGTCACACTGGTCGATCCCTCTCACTGTCTTCACCTGTCCATCTGATGGCTTCTGTAAGTTCCAGGTCCCTTGTCCTCTTTGATACCCATATCATATGGTGATGTGTTACCAAGATAGAGTAGAACATGGCCATTCCCTATGAGTGGACTCTTGGGGAGACCAGACCATTCTCATTACAAATGGCTCTAATCCAATTCCTGGAAGTACAGTGATTCCCCCTTGTTATTGTTACACAATCATGTGATGCTAAAACTATCCTTTTCAGCAGTTACCCTACCCAGACGCCCTCCCCATTCCGCCTGACCCGTCAACTCTAGTCAATTCTGAGAAAGGTACCGGTATGACATCTCAATCGCTGGCTGCACCCCCCCGCCCAAGACCTCCTACTGAGATTAAACCTCCTTAGACAGCACCACACCACCTCCTCGCTCCTCCTCCACCTCCTCTGCTCCTCCTAACATAATCATCACCCTTCATCATTAATGGCATTTCATCATCATCATACTAATAATTACCATCAGAATCAGGACCGTCACATGCACTATTAATACATTTATAGCTAGGATTTGGGATCAATGCTCGAGACTAGAGCCTGTGACGTCATGTAGTTGGAATGCATTGAAGCCTGTAGGTCCAGACTGGCTCTGAGCCCTGCTGGCTCGCTAGTCAATATGTCACTCCTCTGTGTGTGTGATGGATGGAGCTGGACTTTTTGTACTTCTCTCTATCCCTCATACCCAGGGGTCTCATTTCACACCCAGTATGCGCCTCCCTGCCTCCCCGACATGTATTAGACTGATGGAGAGTTGTCTCTCCTACACTATCTTTCTCTCTCTCTCTCTCTCTCTCTCTCTCTCACTCTCTCTCTCTCTCTCTCTCTCTCTCTCTCTCTCTCTCTCTCTCTCTCTCTCTCTCTCTCTCTCTCTCTCTCTCTCTCTCTCTCTCTCTCTCTCTCTCTCTCTCTCTCTCTCTCTCTCTCTCTCTCTCTCTCTCTCTCTCTCTCTCTCTCTCTCTCTCTCTCTCTCTCTCTCTCTTCCTCTTTAACCCTCCTAACACATACTCTAGGACTTAGACTGAGTGATGGCCCCCTCTTTATACACACACACACACACACACACACACACACACACACACACACACACACACACTCACTCACTCACTCACTCACTCACTATCTAGAAGATATAGAGTTTGTCTCAGATTTGTCCACTACCCTCTTTAAGAGATTCTCTAGTGCTGGTGATATTTCTCCATTGCAGGCAGCATTGACTCAGACAAGCATTCCCACACTCCTCTCATCTTTGCTGTTTGAGCTATATTCGAAAATTACCTTTCAGACGGGTGTGGAAATTGAACAGCAGGAGTGAAATGAGTATAGCAGAGATGAGAGGAGATGCAGAGTGGGAGTCTGAGGGACTGGGACACCTAATGACCTAAGCATTAGATAACTTCAATTAAAAGTTCCTAAATGAAAGAAGGCTCAGCTCAATACCAACTGGCTTTAATTACCTACATGGAGATGAGGCTGATGATGTCATCAATCGGCTGCCACCGCCGGCTTCCTGAGGCTTCCGGCCCAGGGCCAATCAGATGGGAGGGAGCCGCCTCACTATTCTCCCAGACTGCCTCTCTCCGTTTCTAGCTGACTCAGCCAGTCTCCTGAGTGGACAGATCCTCACGGTGATAAGAGCAGAGTGGAAGCTAAACAGGCTAATGACCTGCTAAGGAACGTCTGAGAAGCCAAACGGAGGTCAAGGCTAGCCCAGCCTTTCATTTCACAGGTTGTTTACATTGTCTTGGGTTTTGTGGGTTTCGCTCCACACAATATGTGTGTTTGGATAATCTCTCACAATTTATTTACTCAAATATGCCTTGTCGGTTTAAGGTTTTAACCTCTGACTGTGTTCCTCAGGTTGGCTGGTTGTAAAATATTTGTAAAATGTTGAGGTACTTGAAGTGAGAAGGTTGGTGTAGGTTGGCAGAGTAGAAGGCTTTTACTGTACATGGTACAAAGGAATAATCCAACACACATGCAATGACTTCAGTGTGATTGTTCTCTCACACAAAAGCAAAACCACTAACACCCCTAGTTTTGCTTAGTGAGATTAGGTCCACAGTTTAGGAATGGCTGTAATGGGAACCATTGGTGTCTATGACTGTGGATGTGTGACCTGCTCCTAGGTGCACAGGACAGTAGGGGACAGGATCCTAACAGGAGGGGACAGGGTCCTAACAGGAGGGGACAGGTTCCTATCAGGAGGGGACAGGGTCCTAACAGGAGGGGACAGGGTCCTAACAGGAGGGGACAGGTTCCTATCAGGAGGGGACAGGTTCCTATCAGGAGGGGACAGGTTCCTATCAGGAGGGGACAGGGTCATAAGTGCAATAAGTTCATAAATGCAATTCCTCAACAATATCTTAAGATTTAATGATTTTCTTACAAACTTCTCAAATATCTTCTTACGAATTTCTTAACCATCTTCTTAACATGATTGTTGCTAGGCAACCGATTTAGCTAGCTATGGCAATCATGTTAGCATATTTCGTACTGAGATTACTGTTCTAAAACATGATTGGGTTTAAAATAATCAATACTGAAACTTTCAGATGAAGTCTGTGAGTGAATTAAACATGTTCAATTGCTTTCATAAGCGTATTCTCTCACTACCATGACTATAAGACAATTGGGTTTAGCTATCTTGGAATTAAGAACATTTCCAAGAACAAATTCAATAACTTTATTTTCAAGAATCAAATGTTTTTTTTTTTTTTTTTTTCTAAACTTTTTGCTTAAGGAGAAACATAAGAAATAACACAATAACATTTCCAATAACCTTTTTGAGGAATAGCATCTTTGCTTACCTTTCTTCATATGTCTATAGTTAAGGAAAAAATGGCAGTTAAGAAGACATTTCTTCTTAAGAAGGTTTTGTCAATCTGGGCCCAGGATCCTAACAGTAGGTGACAGGGTCCTAACAGGAGGGGACAGTACTGGGACAGGGTCCTAACAGGAGGGGACAGGATCCTAACAGGAGGGGACAGTACTGGGACAGGGTCCTAACAGGAGGGGACAGGATCCTAACAGGA
The DNA here is from genome assembly GCF_964263955.1 of Coregonus lavaretus. Classification (NCBI taxonomy): domain Eukaryota; kingdom Metazoa; phylum Chordata; class Actinopteri; order Salmoniformes; family Salmonidae; genus Coregonus; species Coregonus lavaretus. The sequence continues at coordinate 22,505 of NW_028162369.1, read as the reverse complement.
GGGGA